>NW_017671294.1:151573-152280 GCF_001879085.1 Nicotiana attenuata | reverse complement strand
TTTTTTTTTCTTTTTTTCCCCTCTTGAATTGCTCCCATTATGTCCAGACTTATTCAATGTATCAAAGCACGTTCTTGCCATTATATAGTTTTTTATTTTACTAAACCAATCATTTGTCGACAACATGCATCCTGAACTCTAATCAAACTACATATTTAAATCTGAATATGCTAATTAATAAATTTCTATATCTCAACAATTTGTAAGATAAAGTTAGAAGATTGTTTATATTTTATTATACATGATGATATGAAATTAAAATATACTGCTAAAAGAAAAGATGGATTGAGTTGGAAGCACAAGTAATACAAGTTGGTCGTCTTCATATATTTCAAATATGCAACACAAAAATCAAGTTCTGTTTTTTTTTTATTTGAATATACAAATTGAAGTTGACATTACAATCTGTAGAAAGAAATATGGAAATAAAAAATAAAATAAAATAACACGTTAGCTTTCGTATCATATTAAATTAGTAATCAAGGATGTGGCAGTTTGATCTAGAAAGACTAAATTAATTAAGGATTTAATTTAATTGGAAGACTGCCAATTTAGGCTAAAGTCTATTAGTCCATGATTGCCTCTATGAAAACACATGAATAAATTAATAATTACACCCTTTATCTGAGAATTACAAGTGTTGATCTAATCAATTATACAATATACGAACTCTAATTAAATATCAACCTTGGGGGTGGGGGGTGGGG
>NW_017671294.1:42591-151553 GCF_001879085.1 Nicotiana attenuata | reverse complement strand
GTGGGGTGGGGTGGGGGTGGAGGGAGCACTTAGGGCTCGTTTGGCATGAGGGAGCACTTAGGGATTGTAGTGTTTTTCAATCCATATAGGAGGATGAGATAACTAATCCCGAAATAATTAATCACGAGATAACTTACTTCTCAACCAAACGACCACTTAAAAAATTTATAATAATTTCACATGCAAAACTTAAATGTAAAGTCAACTTGATGAATTATTTAAACTGCACTAATATTTGATTTTTTGAGGGAGAAAAGTAATCAGAGTTTTGTGGTCCAAAGAATTAAAGAGCTAAAAGATTCCCTATCTATTTTTTTGCAAGTGGCTTTCCTCAAAATATATAATTACCTCTGTCCTTTTTCCTAATTATTTATGCTTTTGATTACACATCAATGACTCAGTTGGCATTAATTTGTTTTCACCCCAAAACTTTTTTTCTTTTGTTTCTTTTTCATTTTCTTTTTTTGGGTAAATGTTGGGTGGAAGGGTGAGGAATGGTTTTCATTTGAGGGATTCTATGAGCAAATACTTACTATTCCAGACCAAAGTAAAAATGACAAAGCTAAGTTGTCCTTGAAGTGATTCCAAAAAAAAAAAAAAATACTATATAGACACTCTTAAAATAATAGCCGAAAAGTATATATAATTCTTTGTATTTGTGTATATACATTCCTGTATGTTATATACAAAAATATACAAATTCTATACACTTTTTCAGTTATCGAACGTAAATAGTTTCAGGCGCAGACGAAAAGTGAAAAAAGCCCTAACTTCGTTTATGCCTTCGATATTTGAAATTTATTGATCCAATTAATCTAGATTAAACTGTGTAGGGTCCATTAAAAGAAGAAAAGTTCGTTACGTGAAGTGTTCTCCATTTCCAACGTTTGAACTCAAGATCTCTGATTAAGGATGAATGCACCTCATTCATCCCACACCACTTAGTGGTAATTGAATCAAGAATTACGATAACACCACTTTGGTGCACACAACATCTCGCATTCACACAGGGTCCGAAGAACGACCCCATCCCCCGCCAAATGTGATATAGGCAGTCTACTATGGTTCAAGCATCGGTTAATTATCCCACGGTTGAACCCGTGACCTATAGATCTACACAGAGACAACTTGACTGTTTCTGAAAATTTAACACTTCACAGATGAGCAAGATTTTATTTATTAGTTGGCTTTTTCCTATTATCCGCCACCAAAAGTCTGATTTTCTATTATCTATTGTTTTATTTTCTTTTTTCTTTATTAGTGGCAGAAACTATGTAATCAAGATTGTGAGATAAGGTACTAAGTTTTACCAAACACCAAGATCGACCATCTAACTTGAAGATAGCTACATGTTTCACCCAACACGAAAACATGATTTCATTGGACTAATGTGTTCTTCAATCCCTTTCCTAAAAGAATCATCATTTATAGCCACAATTATCTATTTATAGCATGAAAATTGTCATAAGTGTACGTCAACCTATTTCTTTCACTACCCTAATCAGCATATTCTATCTATATTATACATATATACATTATGTGACCTACCTATTTATCTTTTGTTTTTACATAGATATATAGTCATACGTCGCTTTTTGAAAATGGTAAAATTGTTTCTGTGTGACCTATAATTACTGGTTCGAGCTATGGAATCAGCTACTGATACTTGTATTAGAACAGACGACGTAATTACCTTACATCCTTATAAGAGAACACTAATAGGTTTACGACAAATATTTCCGACATGTGAAAGAATGAAGAGAACACTAATAGTATATTAGTACTCATTAAAGTAGCTATAGATAAGAGAAACTCTATTATAATCATTTTTTCTACATTCATATGTAACAGCTACGAAATTTGCATGGAATTTTGTACCAACAACATCGACTTCTCATGTCAATTTTGACCAATTGGACAACGTCATTTTCGTTATTGCAAGTTGTTCGTGTAATCGTTACGGAGTGGGAAATGCTTCGCCGTCCTTAATTAGAGATCTCAGATTCGAATTTTGGGTTTGAAGTCGTTGTATACGGTCAAAACGGGCCTACCCGATTTTACTAATTAACCGAGATCAGAGGAATGGATCAAGGGTCAGCCCCATCGCATATCAGACCGAGACACGAGGATAAGGTACCGAATTCGGGATTCGAGGTACCTGTCGAGACCGAGATCAGTAATGATCGAGATCAAACGGGATGGACACCGAACAAGACCGAAGATAGCATAATAACGGAAAGGCGAGATATCCGTGACTAGTCGAATATCATGGCGGAAATCTCGGAACAGATCAAATCAAGGGCGGTTATTTAGCTAATCATGGGATTTCCTTCTGTAATTAGAATTATACCGTAAATAGGATTCCTCTACTATATAAAGAGGGTCTTAACCATTTGTAAACACATTACGTTCACGCATATCAAAGCAATATATCACACTTTTATTTCATGCAAGCTCTGTTGTCTAGTTCATACTTTCACTAGCTTATAATTCAATTGGTTCGAGGGCAATTAGCTCGAGGGCCATAATTGCTCATCACATTGGTTTGCTTTATTTTACCATAATTTCTATCATTAATTCTTATATTTATCGCTTTGTGCCAAGTAAAATCACATATCCTTAAAACCACTTATAAGTTTAATTGTTATCCGATTTTTAGGGTATACAATCGTCTTTGTTAGAACGCTCTACCCCCATTGTAAAAAATTTCGGCAAATTGCATTTAATCGGACTCCAATACGACTACTGAATAGCAGGTGGGAAACAAGAAGTTGTTCGTACTACTAAAAAAATAAGAATTACCAACAGACGAATTCTATAGCTAAACAGTAAAATTCGTCACTAATCCTACTTAGCGACTGATTATAAAAAAAATCTGTTAGCTACGAGCGATTTAGCGACAGATTAGTGATAAAACTAATTTCAAATTTTTTTAGTAGTTATTAGATCTAATAAGCATTCTAGAAAGTTAGATATACCTACTAGCTCTTAGTCATTGACAAATCATGTACACTATATAAATACTTCCTTGTAGAAAAATTGATTAGAAAAAAACTGAAGCTCATTTAAAATGGAATAGTATAAATAATAGTACTTTGCTTGACTTTTTAAGGATATATTATTGAATTTAAGGAACATGAGAATATGCTCCCATCAAGAAACAGCACTGCTGATTGTACTGCCTAATATTTTTCTACAAAACCTTAGGTTATAATGCTTTTAGTGAAGAATAATAGCATGTGCTTGAATTAATATGGGTGTATGAGAGTGGGAAGTTGGAGTGGTTGTTGTGCAAACTTCCATTAATTTATATCGTACAGTTTAACTTTTGCATTATCATTATATTTCAATATGTGTCTTATTGTTTAAGTTACTAATCTTATTATTATGAACATACATTCACTTATAGACAGAGGCGGACGCAAGATTCAACGGTCACTGGGACATCATGACATTTCAATATATATTTATTACTGCTTATAAAGATTGGTACGGAAGCATATACTAATATTTAACTATTTCTCGAAGAGATTTGCAAGTATTATATGAAGTTTTTGCTGAAGTTTCCGGGTGCCGGTTACCCCTCTCCCTATAGTATGAGTTCGCCTTTGCTTATAGATATATTTTAGGTGAACAGATAATGTAAGATATTTTACATTGTCTAGAAGATAAACTCTAGATCTACTCATTCTATTTCTTTTTGAGGGAGGGGTGCTATTTCATTTCTTTTTCTATGTTCAATTATGATGTGTAGTCTTCTATAGAATAGTAGGTGGTAAACTTAGAATAGACCTTTTAATATAATATGCTATTGTATCATATATTAAAGTATGTGTAATTTATATATAAAATGTATTCTTATTACAATATTGGAGATCAAGTTATAACTCCTCTTCCTCTTCCTCTTCCACTGGTTTCCTATTCTTCATCATCTTTCTATTTTCATCCATTTTTCATCCATTTAACCATGGCCTCTCCTTATTTCCTTATCTTGTTTCTCTTTACCATCTCTTTTTTCTTCTTATTTTTTATTCTTTGCTATTTACTAAGACCAAAGTTTTGGTGTAAATGTGAAATTTGCAACTCTTATATTTCAGCTAGTTGGTCTTCTAAATTCACCAATTTATGTGATTGGTATACTCATCTTCTTAAAGAATCTCCAACTAGAACAATTCATATCCATGTTCTTGGCAATACCATCACCGCGAATCCTGAAAACGTCGAGTATATGCTCAAAACAAGATTTGAGAATTTCCCAAAAGGGAAAACTTTTTCTACAATTTTAGGTGATTTTCTTGGTAGAGGTATATTCAATGTTGATGGAGATTTATGGAAATTTCAAAGGAAAATGACTAGTCTTGAACTTGGACGAAATTCAATAAGATCATATGCATTTGAAGTTATACATGATGAGATTCAACAAAGGCTTCTCCCATTATTATCTTGTGTAGCTAAAAAAGATGAGATTTTGGATTTACAAGATGTTTTTAGGAGATTTTCTTTTGATAGTATTTGTAGATTTTCCTTTGGATTAGATCCAAAGTGTTTAGAATTATCTTTACCAATCTCAGAATTTGCTATCTCCTTTGATTTAGCATCACAATTATCAGCTGAAAGAGCATTGAATGTGTCCCCAATTGTTTGGAAGATTAAAAGATTTTTGAATATAGGGAGTGAAAAGAAGCTGAAAAAAGCCATCAAAATGATCAATATACTAGCTCAAGAAGTTATTAGACAAAGGCGAAAATTAGGGTTTTCGAATCATAAAGATCTTTTATCAAGATTCATGGGAACTATAGCCAATGAAACTTACTTGAGAGATATTGTGATTAGCTTTCTTTTAGCTGGTCGTGACACGGTTGCATCTGCATTAACAAGTTTCTTTTGGCTAGTCGCGAGACATCCACAAGTGTTTGAAAAAATTAGGGACGAAGCTGATAAAGTTATTGGTAAAAACCACGAGATCACAAATTGTGAACAATTGAGAGAGCTTCATTATTTACAAGCTGCAGTTTATGAGAGTATGAGACTTTTCCCTCCAATTCAATTTGATTCAAAGTTTTGTTTAGAAGATGATTTTTTACCTAATGGGACTTTTGTCAAGAAAGGAACTAGGGTTACTTATCATCCTTATGCTATGGGAAGAATGGAGGAATTATGGGGTTCTGATTCTTTAGAATTCAAGCCAGAAAGATGGATTAATAAAGACGGTGTCTTTTTTCGAGAAAATCCTTTTAAGTATCCGGTTTTTCAAGCTGGACTTAGGGTTTGTTTGGGGAAAGAAATGGCTCTTGTTGAGATTAAAAGTGTGGCTCTCTCATTCCTCCGACGGTTTCATGTCGAATTAGTTCATCCATCACACCACACCCCTCGATTCTCTCCTGGTCTTACCGCTTCGTTTCGTGGCGGTTTACCAGTGTTTGTATCAGAAAATAGTTCTACTACTAATGCCTGCAGCCTCAAGCAAACTTAATCTTGATTAAAACTTGCTTTTGCTTGTTGACAAATGTAAGTTTTTTCTATTTGTTTTTTTAAATATCATTTTCCCCTTCTTCTTTTTTTGTGGGCAAATTGTACCATTCAATAGGCACAATATTTTCCCCCTTTTTGGCCAAATTGGCTTTTTATGGGATGGCATATCTGATTTCCTTTGATGTGATTCTACTTTCTTATGTAACTTTTCTTTTCCTCACTTATTGTTGTACAAAATTTCTGGCTATCTATATGAAGAAGAAGAAGAAGCTGGTCATTTGGACCATTCTATTTGCAGTCCTTAGTGCATGGATTCAGTTTGGTAAGTAATTAAGTTAATACAGTCCAACATTTATATAACAGTCTTCATTTATCACAATATTTTATTATAACGGATAAGTTTTTCTGGAACCAATATTTTACTTCATCTTATATTATACGTTCTCTATGACAGCCAAAAATGTCGGGACAAATGACGCTATTATGGAGAGGTTTGATTGTAATTATATTACTTATCTTTTCCAGTTGAAGCTTGTGTATAAGTTGTATATATATGTAAACAACCGTGCTAAATAAGCAATCTTCTCTCTAAAACAAGCACTTTTTAAAGGGAGAAAAAAACTACTTTCGGCCTCCTAATAACTTGGCCAAACAGGCTATTAATTTGATCAATTGTTGGAAATTCGCCATATTCCAGCAGTGTACTATTGTTTGATCTCTCTTCAAAATGGGGATTTTAACTTGACAAGCCGAGGTTTTTTCATGACGTCCCATAATGAAAACTTAGAGAGAAAAAGATTGAGTAAATAGCCATAAGATAATTAAAATCTCCACATATATTCAAAATAAAAAGGAGGAATTAGAGAAAAAGTTATTAAAAAAGTTCGACAAATCTCAAAGAGAATAATTATTCGCAAGATTCAATCTTGCTATTAATTATGTCACATGTTAGATTATTATGGTTCAGTTTAAAGTCTAAGGTGAAGTTATTACGACTCACGTGGTCGTTAAGGTGGGGTTTGGAGAAATTACAAAATAGCCACTTTTGACCATTGATATTAGAGTTTTAGCCAATATTTAAAAAGGTATTAGTTGTTAATAATTAGCATTTAACCACTTCTTTTACACGAAAAAAGTTTCGGACAAAAATACCCCCCAACTAAGATACGGAACAAGTCCAACACACTATGCTGGAGTTCAAAAGAATTTCGAAAGTTCTAAAGGCAAAACTCCAGCATCGTATGTTAGAGTTCAAACTCAGTTTCAAACGTGATCCGCAGTATACGATACTAGGATTTTACCTGTATAGAATTGTAGAACTCAAGGAATGAATCTTGATTTTGAACTTATAATTGTTTAAACTCCAATAGTTGTCATGTAGTTCTATCATATTTTAAGTAGGGTACTTTTCTATAAATTTTATCCCCGAATTAAAAATGACTATTTTTAATTATAATTTAAAGGGAAAAGAGTCAAAATTGTCACTCTACTATTGTTTATTGGTTGCTTGTACCACCCGTTACACTTTTCGGCCATTCTCGTCCCTACCGTTAATGAAGTTTGAAAAAATACCCCTAACCCTAACGTTTTGACATTGTGGCAGCTGACCACATCAATTTTATTCAAGTCATCTGCCATGTCAGCGGTCCCACCAAATTAAAACCCCACAATACCCATTTCATTCCCGTCTCCCACCCGTGACCCTTGACCCGTTTGCCCGTTAAATAAATAAGATAGACCCGTCCAAATTAACAGTTCCTTGTCATTTGGTCTGCATTCGTTCGATAGAAACGAGAGAGAAGAGTGTGGAAGGTTCAAAAGAAAATCCTCTTTTTTCAGTGTTTAATGTTGTCCAAGGTACGATTTTTCCCAAAATCTGAACTTTTCTACTAGTTTCATATGCTTGTTGTTTATAAATGAAGCATTTTTGTCTTTGGGTTCGCATTTCTTTTATGTTAAAGTTAGGGTTTTTTGACTATGCTTCGTGGTTTAGGATTTTTCTTGTCTCAGATATGTGATTTGTCATTTAGGGTGTTTCTTTGACTGCATTTTTGCCATTGTTTGTGTTTGCATGTGACTTTCACCTTTATACCCTAATTATTTGTCTGATTCTACTAGTCGGTTAGGGTATATTGGTGGAATTGATGATAGTTGGTACTTATTTTAGAAGACATTTCTCTTGTTTAGGATTTCAAGTATGTGTGGTCCCTTTTGTTTTTTAAAGAAGGGCCGGTTAGGGTTTTTTAACTGAAAAAGGATTTGAGCTATTTGTTAATAGCTGACTTGTTGTTATTTGGTCCCCTGTTTCACCTGCATTTACTTTGAAGATGATGCTCGTGTGGGTCTCTTACATATATATTTTGTCCTTATTTTATTGTGGTGGGACTCTAAGTTTGATACTTTATTATATGGTCCCCCATATGCATGCATGTGTCCGTTTCTTTATCATAGTACCTCATTCAATTTTGTTTCTTTATTCATCTACCTCTGTACATTTTTCTTATTTCCTTTATTTATCAAACTGTTTTGTTTATTCAAGCTTTCCCTTACATGTTTATTTATTATTTCTGTACCTCTTGTCTTTGTTACTTCTTTATGCATTTACTATGGTAGGTTGTAATAACTTTATTCATGGTTACTATGCAGCCTTTTATAGATGGTGCTAGTAGAGTTAGCTTTTTATCATGGTGGGGAATGGAGTAGTAAGCCACACCCGATGTATAAAGAGAAGTATGTGCACATCAATAAAGGTTTTGACTCTGACTTGCTCTCTTATGCTGATTTAGTTGATGAATTTGATACCAAGTTTGGGTATATAGGGGTGCACCAATTAATAGTAAAGGGTCCTGCTGGTAGATATTATGAACTAGATGGGGATGTTGGGATTAGGACTCTATTGGACTTTGTTAATGAACAGTGTAATGTTATTAATTTGTTTGCTGTAGAAGAGTGTGAACCAGCAATTGATGTACCTAATATAGTCACTCACAGTGAGTCACACACAGTAGAAGTTGAAGCTGCTACTGATTGTAGTGATAATGATAGTGAGGAAAATGATTCTGCTACTGATTCTGATTCTCCTGAATTAAGTTCTGATGATTTGGAGAAACTTTTTTTACAAAAAAGGAGGGTCATCAATGATAAGTTAACTGACTATAAAGAGTTAGATAGGTCAATGACATTTAAAGATATACCTGAAGCTACGAAAATGATCAACATGTATTCTCTTGCAAATGGGTATGACTTGCAGCAAGTTAAAAGTGACCTAACAAGGCTTAGGTACATCTGTGTTGGTGACTGCCCCTTTGTTTGCCATATATCTAAGGATTCTTTAGGGGGTGGGGTTAAATTCAAGACTTTAGAGCCTGAGCACACATGTGAACCTGTATTTGAAAATCAAAGAGTTGATGCAAGTACAATAGCTGATTACTTTTAAAAAGGCTTGCAAGATAACCCCAAAATAAGGTTAGAGAGATGAGGGCAAGCTTGAAAGCTGCATTTAATGTAAATATTAGTGAATCTAAGTGCAAAAGGGCAAAGAAAATGATTTTGGAGAAACGTGAAGGTAGTTTTACAGATGAATATAATAAGCTTGTTGCCTATGCCAATGAATTGAAACTTAGCAATCCTGGGAGTGATGTGATAATTAACTTATCAAAAGATGCTCTTGAAGAAGGCAAAATGAGGTTTTTAAGGATGTACATTTGTTTTCAAGCAATGAAGTCTGGGTTTAAGAGTGGTTTGAGACCTTTCATTGGATTGGATGGAACATTTTTGAAAGAGAAGGCTAAAGGTCAGTTGTTGGTGGCTGTTGGTCAAGATTCTGCAAATCATTTTTATCCATTGGCTTGGGCTATTATTGACAAAGAAACAAAACTTACTTGGAAGTGGTTCTTAGGTCACCTACAGACTTCACTAGACCTCAAAATGGGTGAAGGGATCACATTTATATCAGATATGCAGAAGGTATGTACTGTTTATTTGTACTGTTATTTTTAGTTGTTTTGTTGGTTTCTTTGTACTGTTATCTGATGTTATTTACTGACTTTTGTAGGTGTTGATTGACTCAATCCAAACTGTTCTTCCAGAGTCACACTTTAGATTTTGTGTAATACATATAGAAGCAAATTGTTGTAAGAGATGGGGTTCTGGTGAGTTCAAAAAGTTGCTTTGGTGGGCTGCATGGAGTACTTATGAAGAGAACTTCAAAGATCAGATAAAGAATATGAGTCAAGTAGATGATGATGGAAAGAAAGTTGTGGAGGATTTGTTGAAGTATCCACCAAAATGTTGGAGTAGGGCATTCTTTGATACAGTTTGCAAGAACCAGTCTGTAGACAACAACTTGACTGAGTCATTCAATGCATGGATCTTGCAAGCAAGGCACAAGCCAATCATTAATATGCTTGAGGATATTAGAATCAAGGTGATGAATATGATTACTGAACATTAAGTTGAGGTAATGTCATGGGGAAATGAGTACAGTCCTAAAACCATGGAGTTGTACAACCAATTCATAGGATTGCATTTAAGTGTCATGTTAATGGCAGTGTAGATCATGGATATGAGGTGACTGAAAGTAGTGACATGCACATTGTGAATCTGAGATTAAAGATATGTACCTGCAGGGCATGGGATCTTTGTGGCATTCCATGTCCTCATGCAATCTGTGCATTATTGCACAAGAAAGTGGACCATCTAAGTCAGATTCATTGGTACCTTACCAAAGAGACTTATCTCCAAATTTATTCACATAAGTTACAACCAGTAAGAGGAGAAAAGTTCTGGAAAATTGACCCTTCACAATACATGGCTCCACCTCCTTTGGTAAAGATGACTGGGAGACCAAAGGTTAAGAGAACAAGAGAAAAAAATGAGAAAATTCTTAGGCAAGGACAATGGTCTCGGTCAAGGAAAGGGAGGGTAATGACATGTAATAATTGTGGTGAACCTAGACATAATGCTAGAGGGTGTGCAAAGGTAATCAATACCATAACTTTTTCTATTATTCTTTCTGTTTCAATATCTAATCAAAACTTTCTGTCTTACTAACAACATTCTAAAGGAAATCAACCCATTGGAGGAAAGAAGAAGGGAAAGCAGACAAAGAGGAAGAGAACTTTACTTGATGAAGCTGATGATGAACAACCCAGATCTCCCTCTCCTGCACCAGTGCCACAAAAAGCCACTGATGAGGAAATTCCTTTGTCAGCCCCTTAGCCAAGTCAGCCTACTCAAACAAGTCAATCTAGCAACATGTTGTTCATGCCAACCCCTTCAGTGCAGAGGAAAGAATCAAGCTGCAGTGCCTTTCCAGACTTTGACTACCCAGACTTTGACCCTGAGCCTGAGCTTGAGCCTGAAATAGCTATAAGGCCAAGAAGTATCTCTGAGGAAAAGACTAGGCTACAATTGAGGCAACTACAAAGTACAACAATTGGAACAAGGGCAATGAGATTTGTTGGTGATGCCAGTGGTGTGAGTGAGCCATCAAACCTACCATTCTCACCAAAGAAGCTGCAATGGAAGGGAAAAAATGCTATTACTGGTAACCAGCTTAACAGGCAAAGATTGGCCAAGTTGAAAGCAAAGAAGGGTAATGGAAAGAAGCAGACTTAAAGACCTGTTGTTCTAGTGTTCTGGAATGTAGATCAACTAAACTCTATTATGGTTGTATATTTTTGGTTGTGATGTAATTACTATTAGCTAAGTAAACTTGTTAAACTTGTGTGGCTGTTTAGTTAGTGACCTGTTCACTTGGATGTCATGTTATCACCTAGTTGTGAAAGTTTTTGGGGTGATAATGTGACATCCCCTTGTTTGTGGTTTAATGTAGTTTGAATGTTTAGTTGAGAAACTTTATGTCATGTTGTTACTTGTTTGTGTAGGTTTTTGGGGTGATAATGTGACATCCCCTTGTGATGAATGAAATGGGAGTTTATGAATTTAAATATTCCTTTCATTGTTATTCATTGTCCAACTATTAGGTTAATGAATTGTTTAAGTGTTCGTTTATGAGTTATAGATGTTGTCCAATCCCTTAAACATACAATTTGTGAATCTGTCCAAATTTTGTTTAAAAGTTGTTTTGTGAAACTGTCCAGATTTTGACATAACTGGTGTTGTGAAACTGTCCAGATTTTGGACCAAAATGTTGATGTGAAACTGTCCAGATTTTGGCACAAAATATTGTTGTGAAACTGTCCAGATTTTTGACCAAAATGGTGTTGTGAAACTGTCCATATTTTTTGACATAAATGCTATGTTCATCAACCCATAACATCAACTAATAATAAAGCAGGTTCATCACAAAAGAACTGACAACTTCTAAGATTACATTAACTAATATAAGCTCTAATGTAAACGGTTACAAGCTCATATATTGGAATTACATTAACTAATTTTTGACAACTAATATATTGGAATTACATTAACTAAGATTACAAGCTCTAATGTAAACGGTTCAAAACAACATACATAACACCCTCCCTTCCAATTTCAAACGAGAATAAAACTAATAACAAAACATATTCATTAGCATCATCAACAAGATTCACCAACATTCACTTCATCATCGACGCTGCAACAAATCCAACAAAAAGTGCCCATGAGATCATAAGCATCATCCTCGTCTTCAAAACCTTCTCTTCCAATTTCATTACTTTTGCAGCTTCAGCTTTGTGTAGAGCCTCCATGGCAATTAATTCTTCTTCAATTTATCCCTATCATTTTTAATCACTTTCCAAGACGATGTTACATCTTTAGTTGTAATCAAATCACTGTTCAACGAGATTTCATCTTTCCATTCAAAATAACCACAAGAACGATTCTGTCGAAAATAAAAAAACCAGAGAAGAAACTAAGATCGTTATTATTAGACTATAATTTAGAGCAAACAGTTAATAATTTAGATCTTTTGTTATATAATCACTAACCTTAGGCTTCAGACGTTTAAAAAATCGACTTCCAAGGTTTAATGGAGTCGTTGAAGTGAAGTGGTTTGCAAAGATGCCACAACGACACCTAATTTGGGAAGAACAACTTCCTTGCGACATTGAAGATTCAGGAAAAGGATTGGGGTCGTCTGAGCCCTAATTCGTGGGAGACGGGAATGAAATGGGTGTTGTGGGGGTATATGGCAGATGACTTGGATAAAATTGATGTGGTCAGCTGCCACGGTGTCAAAACATTAGGGTTAGGGGTATTTTTTCAAACTTCATTAACAGTAGAGAAGAGAATGGCCGAAAAGTGTAACGGGTGGCACAAACAACCAATAAATAATAGTAGAGGGACAATTTTGACCTTGGCTAAGCTCTATGAACCAACACAAAAAGTAGCTACACTAACTAATTTTCACTAAAGGTGGTGGTCCAATTAGAGCTTTCAATCAAGCATTATGGGCTTGGCTATTTTTGCTATTTATATCCGAAATACAGTCTAGACCAGACTATACTTGTAATCTGTATTTAAAAAGTGGCAATTTTTATACAGAATTTCTAAAAAGTGACTAAACTTTAAATAACATGCCATAATTTGGCCAGTGCACGAAAATTTTACGGGAGAAATTCAAAAATAGCTAGATTTATAAGTGTTCATTCAAAAATAGCCACAGTTTCAAAAGTAATCGAAATTTAGCCACTTTTCATGTGAAGATAAATCTGAACGAAAATACTATTCAAAATCTGGAAAATACTCCAGTATAATATACTGGAGTTCCAGTATAATCTACCGGTCCAACATAATATGCTGGAAGTTCATACACAAGTGCTCTAATCTCCAGTATATTATGTTGGAACTTTCCGCGTGTTGGAGTTCCAGCATAATATGCTAGAAGTTCACACACAGGTGCACCAATCTCTAGTATATTATGCTGAAACTTTCCGTGTTGAAGCAAAATAGTGGCTATTTTTCAATGACTTCTCAAACACTGGCTATTCTTGAATGACCGGTCCGAAAACTGGCTAGCCCGTGCTATTTTTACAAATTTTACTGCCTGAAACCTATGTAGTAAATTGTACAAAATAAATAGCAAAAGGTACAACATAGTCAATTAACGAAATTCCCAGCTTCCCACTTCTCACAAGTCACAGCCCTCGCTATATTAGATACGAGGGTTCGATTCCCAGCAGAGAAAATCCCAAACTCCCTACGCCGTTTTCTCTTTCTCGCGCGCTTTTTTCACTGATTCTCTCCAATTAACGTACATAAACCAAATTACAAAAAAATAAAATCCCAAATCATGGGAATCGGTCCTTCTCCGGCCGCCGAGAAAGTTGCCTGCGAGTCTCCGTCGGGAATTTCAGTCTCATTGTTCGATTATTCAGTAGAGAATCACTTCAAAGCAATGGATACAATTTCTAAGCTCACCGGCGTACCTGAAATTGATGATTCCGATCAAGCTGAGATTAATCGATTAGCTTCCTCCATTACATTCTTAACGTAATTTCAAAAAATTACTTTTGAAATTTTTTCATGTTAAAATTTTTGTTGCTTTTTCGTAATTTTTTTGATCTCGTAACATGCAGAGAATGGAAAGATCTCAAGTACGAAGTAAGAGAAGCTAAATTTGCTTGCGAGAATGAGACTTCTAAAGGAATTGATGTGATTGGCGAAATAAGTTTGCCTCAATTTTCTTCAGCGGAAGTTCCTAAGGTACATTTTGTGAGATATTTTGCTGAATTTTAATTTTTTTTTCCTTTGTGGATTTAGTTTGATGAGATAAGTTTAGTTTATATATTAAGAAAAATAAAATGTTGATTTTAATGCAGAAGCAGTTGGTGAATGAGCAGCCAGTTCCCCGAGAATCGAGGTAGGCAGAGTTATTATTTTATTTTTGTATAATATTGGTATAATATTCATATAGCTGACCCCAACTTGTTCAAGATTGAGGCTTTGTTGTTGTTGTTGTTGTTGTTGTTGTTGTTGTTGTTGTTGTTGCTGTTGCTGCTGCTGCTGTTGCTGTTGTTGTATATTACCTGACATTGCATTTTTGTGGAGCTAATTTTGTTTTCCCCCTAGTTTGCATGTCAGATAAGCCACAAAAGGTTGAGATTTACAGGATTCAGATGTTAAGGGTCAGAGGCGGATGCAGCATTGCAGCATCGAGTTCATCTGAACCCAGCACTTTCCACACGAAGCAAATTTTATGTGTAAAAAGTTCACTAAAAATGCAACAAATAGTAGATATGAACCCTTAACTTTAAAAATACAATGAGTTCAATGTTAAAACCTTAAAGGTTGAACTCATAGAGCTTAAATCCTGGATTTGAAGTTAGTGGAGACCAAATTATGTTAGCGAATTAACTGGTGTTTATGTTTCTCCATTCAGAATGAGCTCATATGAGGGGTCAATGATCTTGCTTTTATGGTTGAAAGTATCAGCTGATTTTGTATCTTGAACTTTCCTTCCAATGCCTATTCCACCATACTGCCAAGAGTAGTATCTAATGGCCATATTTTGAGTGCATCACCACGATGCCCGGAGTAAAAAGAGGAAATATCTGCACCATAGGCGATTTCATCATATATGGAGCTCTTAGTGTACATTGCTATGTCATCAGTCAATAAAAAGTTATCATCTTGGTAAAGATTACGTAGCTTCCACCTAATGGCAGGTAGGCTGATGCATCTGCCCTCTATAGCTTTCTTTCTTTTACTATGTTTAATACCAATCTGTGCCTTTTCCGGTGACCATTTCGACAGCACTGCTGGTGGCGCTATGCCTCTTCTGGTGACAATTCAGCGGCAAAAATTTCATTCCAGTAGTCTTTTCGGCAGCACCACCTCTTTTAACCGCAATTCCAGCCGTTGTTCCTGTGGCTTTTCAATCAAAACAATTCCTTCTGTTGACCGACAAATTTCCGGTCACTGTTTCAGAAGTCTTCTTCTCTCATTGTTCCATAGTACTAGAGTTGGTTATTGAGTCTATTTATTGAACAATGACTTATTAGTAACTGTTCCAAAAAATCTGATTCTTTTTTCTTTCATGCTATCAGGATCTAGGTGTTGGTTATTGAATCCGATGCTGAACACTGAATTTCCAGTCACTGTTTTGAAGAAAAAAGTTTCTTATCCTCCTTCTCGTGGGTACCAATAACAGTAACTTTTGTCTCACGACTGCTGCAAAGAGATAGAAGTTGATTCCATATACTAGACTTCAGAGGCGGAGGTAGCCTTTTGGCTACGGGTTCATCTGAACCCATAACTTTTGACACAGAGTATAGTTATATGTAAAAATTTATTAAAATCTCAACAAATATTAGATATGAACCCATAATTTTAATAGTACAATGAGTTCAATAATGAGAATCTTAAAAGTTGAACCTATTTAATTTGAATCTTGGATCTGCTTCTGCTAGACTTCACTTTCTAGTAATTTGCAAATTTAAGTTGTTTCACCGTATTGAGTTTGGGGGAGCATGTTGAAATTCAAGCGAATTAATGATATTATATGTATCTAAATTGACAAAAAAGTGGACTTAAGCATGATGATATGGATATATCATAATATTCTCTAAAGATACTTTAGAATATTTTGCTTTCAATTAATATTTCATAACTAGGATACCGTAGAATATTCAGCATTGATAAGTATTTACTCACTTTGTTAGGAGTAGAGTATAACTTCTGACTACATTGCATATAACCTTAAACTTCTACATAAGGAGCTCTTCTTGTAGATTATATTTAATGAGTCAATAAAAGTGTTCTCTCTTCTTCCCTCTCTTTTCACAGGTATAATTAAGTATTCTTTCCATTGTGTGTGGTAGGACTGGTGTTATTCTTTTCCTCACTGTTTTTTTGTTCAGTGTGTGGCAACTAGCTCAAGCTATTCTATAAAGTTTATATGGCAGATGGTTTATTAGAGGCATTTATTCTGGTTTGGTACGTGTGTGCGTGCTTCCATGTTCTCATGATTGTTCTGTGATAGAGTGTCCTTGTGATCTCTTAAATTTTTGGACAAGACTTCGATGTGTTTTTGGTTATACATTGATCAATTTATTATAGATTGGTTTCCGAAATACTTTAGACTGTATTCTACATTGTATCTTTTGCAGCAAAGACTTTGTAATGTATGTTGGAGGTCTAGTGTGGGGAATGGACTGGTGTCCCCGAGCTTATGAAAATAGGGATGCTCCTATCAATAGTGAGGTACCTCTCTTATAAATCTACTTTTTTTATCCTTTCTTTATCTTCCTTAAAAAAACTGAGATGTCAAATGGATAAGTCTGTGCCATCTCCAATTCCTTTTCAGGTACCTTCTCTTTTGGTCTAGAGAGAATACTAATTGCTTCTACTTATACATGACTTCTATGTCCAGTATGAATTGTATAATGGAATCTGTCACTGAAACTTGACTATTCTGAGCACACATTCCGCATTCATCATTGTTTATTTGAGATGCAATTGGTTTCTAGGAAGAATGAAAGCTAATCTTGATTTGTCAAGAAACATGTTAAGGTAACAATGTAATAGAAAATTTGGATAAAGAGCAGGGAACAAATGAAAGATCCTATCTTCGAGTTACAGTATCAGAGCGATTTTTTGCTTACTGCAGCATTTGTCGCTGAATTGTTTGATTCTTCTTTTCTTTAATTGTTTTAAAAAGCTTTATGGAAATGCAGCTGTTTTCGGTGTGTCATTTAATACATTGGTTTAGTCATCAAGGGTTATAATATCTGGAGCAGTCTTATCTCCCCAATGGAGTATCATAGAGAGGGGGAAGGAAATGAAATCAACTTAATCAGTGAAACGTAATTATTTTGGGTTCCATTTTATACTTACCCTGTTACAGAGTGTCTCGTGTTTGATTTGCTTTATCGAGAAAGATCATGTATTTATTTGCTCTTCTTTTAGCTATATCAAACACGCTTACTCAGATATGATCCATATTGATTTCTTGCTTGTCAATTGATTCTGTAGTTTGTCGCAATTGCTTCTTATCCTCCTGATTCATCATACAGCAAGATTGGTGCCCCACTTACAGGCAGAGGTGTAATTCAGATATGGTGTCTGTTAGATCTCATTCAAAAAGATTTAATTTTGAAAGAAGATTTGTTAGCTCAGGTTAACAAAAAGAGAAATCGAAATTTGACAAAAAGTGAAGCAGATAAGGGAGAAACATCTGGACCTCGAAAACCAAGAGGAAGACCGAGAAAGAAACCTATAACTGAATCTCTAGGTGATAGAGATTGTGATGACCACAATTTACAACCTCTTGCTATAGAGTACCCGCAGCAATCAACAGAACTTTCTGTAGATTTGTCTTGTGAAAATACGAAGAAAGCCCGAGAAGATTTGGGGCAAAATCAAGAAAGATCCATTGTTGTGGCATCTCTAGATTCTCAGCTTACTGCTTCAAATAGGAGAGGCATGAGAAACAAGGCAAGATCAAAAGGTCAAACCGAGAATTCTGGTGTGATTCCGCTAACACACTATATTGCTGAAGAGTCTCCAGTTGTGAGTTCCCAGACATATGCTAGCAGTGGTCTTGTTTCAGCTGGGTCTAATAAGAGTGGTGCCACCACAACGAAAAGAAAGAAAGATAAAGAAATGACGGAAAACCAAACCCATGATTCTTCCTCGGCTTTGCTAACACAAGATGTGGATAAAGAATCTCTCAACATGTCCCAAACACCTGATAGCCATGGCATTGTTTCATCACAGTTTGATGAGAATGGTTCTCATGTAATTCAACAAATACCAACAGATGTTTCTCTACCTAGAATGGTATTATGTTTAGCTCACAATGGAAAAGTAGCAAGGGATGTTAAATGGAGGCCTTTAAATCACTGGGATGTCTCCAGACATAGAATGGGTTATCTTGCTGTGATATTGGGAAATGGAGCTTTAGAAGTGTAAGTTCTCCCTTTAAACATTTTGCACCTGTGTTAAACTTTCATGGATAATCTTTATTTTGCTCTGCATTCCTGGTGTGATTTAGAATAGAATGAATCCACTTGATGCAATCCAAACCCATTGACTGTGAAAGTCACAGAATAGACTTGATAGCTTTGGAAAGTTGCAATTTCAATTGACAAAGTTAATATTACTAAAGAGAAATATGTTTATGAATTTCAATTTAAATACTACAGTATACTTTCTTGGTACTGTTCTTTTAATACAAGTACTTTACCTTTAAAGAAAATAATACTACAGTGGGCCATAAAATTCGGACTAGAGTTCCTAACTGCAGAGTCTATGGGCTAGAATTGGTGTGGGCTTGACTTATTCTATTGCAGTTTCAATTGATTAATCAACTAAGACGCATGGATGTTGAATAGCACCAAGGAGGCTCAGCTTGGAGTAGTTTCTCAAATGTTTAAGGCCTAAAAATTATTAGCTTGAGAAATCACTTCGATTCAGTTACACCTCCACTTTCTCCATTAAGTGAACCAATTTATTAATCATACATGGAAGTATATGTCTTCCTGACGTATGTTGTTGTTACTGTTCCATTGCCTCTTTTTCATCTCCTTGTGCCGAGGGTCTTTCGGAAACAGCCTCTCTACCCCCTAGGGTAGAGGTAAGGTCTGCGTACATACTACGCTCCCCAGACTCCACATGTGGGATTATACTAGGTTGTTGTTGTTGTTGTTGTTGTTGTTGTATACATGGAAGTATAGTCAGTAATGATTGTCTTCATAACTTGTATAGTCAGTCATGATTATTTTCATACCTTGTGTAGTCAGTCATGATTGTTCTCACACCTTGTTCTTTCTCGTTATTACTTCTTTTAGTTTCGTACAGCTTCTTGCATTGCATCTTTCTCCCACCATAAGTACACTGGTCTTCAATATTGTGCGATTCTGCAATCTTCATAACCCTCATTATCTAATGCAGGTGGGAGGTTCCTTTTCCTCATATAATTAAAGTTTTTTATCCTTCTGTTCAAAAGAAGGGTACTGACCCTCGTTTCTTGAAATTGCAACCTGTATTCAGATGTTCAATGCTGAAGTGTGGTGATCGGCAGAGGTAGTAGTTCAATTGTTCTTTCTATTCTGTTTGATGATTAAAAATGAATTTGCTGTGACATATTTACTATGATTTGACAATATGATTTCTTAAGAAGTTTTACTTTCTGCATTTGCATTTCATTCTTTATGAGTTGTAGACTAGTTAATGATCCTTGTCTTGATGAAGCTGGGATTATGTGTCACGTGGTGAACTAAGATCAGGAAAATGCCTGGTATAGTACCATTCGAATAGATTTTCATTATTCAGCATAGTGTGAATGGATATGGGTTGTAGACTTCAAAGTTGGCACTTAGATTAGTATTCAACTTCACAGTAGACGAGCAGCATTTTTCCGTATTAGTTGAGCTTTCTGTGCTATTAACTTTGTCATCTTTGATATGTGCATAACCACACCTGCTAGTACTCTTCCATTCCCATAACTTTCATCTTATAAAGCCTGTATTGGGTATTGGGCATAGCTTCTTAATTTTGGAATTGCCCATATTACAAGTTTAATTTTGTCCTGAGAATGCAACTTGTTTATTACTATAAAGCTTATTTCATTTTCTCCTTCATATGATCTTTCATTCTTTCTTAAATTAACCTCTCTTGTTGTTTCCATCTCTCTTGTAGCATTCCCTTAACAGTGGAGTGGTCTGCTTCACCTCCGCATGATATGATTCTCGCTGGATATCATGATGGAGTGGTACTGGTTCTAATTTAATTTTTTTGTTAACCTTTGCTTTTTCAAAGTAGTTCTAGAGGCAACGGTGTATTCTGTCTGGACCCCAGTACCTGTTTCATATCTCAAATTTAGAGTCAGTTTGTCCGATATGTCTTGCACTTATTTCATACACTTGAAGCGATGCTGCTGCAAGTATAATAATCTCGTCATCTCTAACCAATATCCTGTTCATTTTAAAATGAGTTCTGAGCACTTACAAAAGGTCGAGAGTTAGGGACAAGTTCACTGGACTTTTATTCCTCTTATAGCACTGTTAAACTAATAGGTGCTTTTGGATAGGTTGCCTTGTGGAAGTTTTCAGCCAATAATTCATCTAAAGGTATTAATTACCCTCTATTGCGTTTTTCGTTGGTTTCATGAGATTCAACTTAATGAGGTGGCTATTTTGTTCGCGTATTCCTGTTTTTACTTTTTCTAGTTCAGGTCATGTATGCAACATGACTTTAATGCTGTTTTATGCTTAAAGTTTGAATCCTTCTTAAAAGACTTTTCTCAAGTCATATTATCACTATACCTCCTTGGTTAATGCTTTTTGTACAATTGTGATTTCACGTTACCGTCGTTTTGCCTGCAGACACAAGGCCTTTGCTTTGCTTCAGTGCAGATACAGTTCCTATTCGGGCTCTTTCCTGGGCACCATTTCAAAGGTTAGTGGTGCTAAACGTATTCAGTGCTATGATTTCTCTATGTCTTATCCAAAAGAAATCTATATGGTACCTTCTCTAAAATAAAGGACATGTTGCTTTGGGTTCATCATTTGGATTAACTGTGTCTTGTGCGTCTACCTATACTTGTCTTTAATTTTTCTTCAAGAGGCATCAATTGCAATATTCTGTAACTGGTGAAGTTGGTAGCTTCTTAGTTATGATGGCGTGTAATTGTTTTAACATAAGTTGAGATAAGAAAATTGAAGGGTGAGTCAGCGTACGGGGTTTGTTGTGATGTGTATCTTTCACGGCCAACTGTTTTCTTATTGCTTCAAGAATTGCAGTTTATTCAACAGTATGATTGGGATTGTAGCGACTGTCTAAGCTTCTCTTGTATGTTGTCTGGTTTGTTTATTGACCTACTTGGTACAATGTTGTATGCAGTGATTCTGGGAATGCAACTGTTATCATCGCAGCTGGTCACAAGGGGCTAAAATTTTGGGACTTACGGTAAGCCTGTTTCTATATCTTTACGTCCTTTGATAGTCTCATTTTGATTTTTTCCCTTGGTAATTGTACCCTTTTATTTCTGCCTGCTGAAAGAATAGCAATAAGCAGAAAAAGATACATAACGATTTGAAGTAATCCATACACATTCTGCTGTATTTCTCCCCACTCTCAGTCTTCTTAGTATCTTGAACATCAATGCTTTCTAAATAAGAGACGTGCAAGTGTTTTTTTCTTTGCCATGATTTATTGTGCATCAATTTTTCTTTGAAGAGACATATTTTAAATTTTATGTTTGCTTTTAATTAATGTTATATACATTTAAGCTTTATTTTGGCATTATATGCTGTATGTTAAATCCTAGGGCTCATCATACTTTTGTGAACTATATGTCGTACAGGCTCAAGCAGTACTGGGTAATGGGATTAGATCTGTTTTATATTGCTTTGCTGCAGCTTCTAATGAAAAATCTTTATTTGTTTCTCCTCTCACATGCTGATAGCAATTAATATGGACTGCCGACTGTTTAAAAATTGTTTATCCTCAGATTGTGAGAGTAGTGAAGGATGCTTTTTGGTTCTTTTCCTAAGTAGTATCATATGACAAATGTTGTTGGAACTCAATGGTCAACAATGCTATATGACATCTAGAGTTGCCAGTTGGATTGATTTTATTACGGGGCTTTCAAGCCACTTTTAGGATGCAAAGCCTATATCAGTTGTTGCATTTGCCTTTATACATATACACACACACATAATATATGTGTGTGTGTGTGTGTTTTCTTTTTCTTAATATCCTACCTTATATATCTTACAGGGATCCCTTCCATCCTTTGCGGGAGTATAACGTAGGCCAGGGAGTTAATATATGCAGTGTGGATTGGTTGCCAGAGCCAAGGTATGAGCATACCCCATCTAACAAATTTGATTTAGATATCTGCTTTTGACGTCTTTCTCTCAAATTGCATTTGTTCATGTTCATAGATGTATTATAATATCATGTGATGATGGGACACTAAAGATCCTTAGCTTGCCGAAGGCTGCATATGATGTACCTGTCACAGGAAACTTTTTAGTTGGGACTAAACAGCAGGGATTCCATAGTTTCTCTCGGTCTCTACTTGCGATATGGAGTGTGCAAGCTTCCCGAGTAACAGGTTTCAACTTTTGAAAGATCTGTATCTTTTCTATCTGCAAAGATCTTACAGTTTACATAGATTTAAGTAGTGTCAAACGTAAAACCGAGATATTCGTGAATGATCAGACAAGCGTTTGCATAATGACACTGAATTCCTGTTATTTTTTTTTTTGGGGTGGGGTGGGGTGGGGGGGTGAGGGGGGGGGGGTTTACTGTTTCATGAAGCTTCCATCTGAAAGTTTTGGAGAAAGCACGGGACAGTTTATACTGTTTCATGAGCTTTCTGTCTACAACTTGCTCTTTATGTTTTCAATAAGGGGCACCAAGGAGGGGTTAGAAGAGAAGGGACTGCAGCCTCAACTCTCTATGCATAGCAGCACAGCTTGGATGAAGACGAAGGATCAGCTTAATTCTAAGACCGAGAGTGTTTGGGATGGGGGTGTTGTGCTTTCTGAAATACATATTTGATATTGATAAATGAAGTTACATTTTCATTGAACTCTAACTTATTTGCTTGTAATCCAGCCTGATACATTACCCTTTTCTTAAAATTTTTGCGAGCTCTAGGCCTGGTTGCATATTGTGGGGCAGATGGTACAGCTGTTCGGTTTCAGGTGTGTACTGGTTAAGATGATTTTTTGTTAAATCTGTTCTTTTTATGGGTTTTCCTCTATATTCTTCTCTATATCAAATATTTGGAAGGCTCTGGTCGACATTGTTACTGTGGTCGTAGATGTCTGGAAAAGGGATAGAAAAGTTATACAGCAGACATTTTATGCATCATCTCTTGAGTGACAACTGGTCTCCTGCAACTTTCGACCACTCTTGTCTAATTCTCTCTATTAACCACCTGATTAGTCACGAATTCTTTTAACATCTTCACAAAGTGAACACGCCTTTCTCTGTTTATTGTATCTCACTTCGATTATTTTCCGTAATGCGCTCACATTCTTTGATGGCACAGCTTTTTGGCATCTTCATTGACCGACCCTAGTGGAATCCTTTAACTCTTCCAACTTTTGAACCTTCGATTTATCACCAATTAATATCTTAGAAGTTGCTGTTTCAAGTTTCTCTGCTCCTGCATTTAAAGAAGACAATTCTGCATGAGAGTCTGCACCGTCAATAAAGCAGTTGACCGGTCTGAAAATGCATGGTGTACTGCCAACATTAGACTCGTGTTTGTGTAGAATATCCAAATGCTTCGCTGTCTGTGAATTTAACTCCCGATACGATGTGCTAACTTTAACAGCTGCAGTAGCAAGTTTCTCATGGCAGCCCGTTTCTCTGAGTATACAATGTAGCTCGTTCATTCAATGGCATTTTTCTTGAATGATAATGCTTGGTGTGATTGCCTTTGAACATATGTTGTGTTTGACGAGCTTCTGTATCTCTATCTGTATCAGCATGTAAAGAAAACTTAGAATATGTACTTCTTGAGAGGTAAACTGTATGCTTGTCCAATTAGAGACCTTATTTATATTACCATTATACTCAGCTGACTAGCAGAATGGAGAATGATGCTGTGAGGAATCGCACCCCACATTTTCTCTGTGGATCATTTTCCGAGGATGAATCAGGTATCAGCGTTGTTACTCCAGTGCCAAATTCTCCCTTTCGAACGTTCTACTCAGGGAAACAGTGGCGTGATACCATCTCAAGATTTCCACATGGTGTCAATTCAGTCCCAAATCAGGAGAAACGAGCGATGGAGCAATCAGATGAACAGCCTCTGGGTAATATGTTGAACTGCTCAACTGATTTTCATTTACCCACCTCAATTATAAATTTATAACTCCATGATACCCATTCTGAGCATGTTCATCGTGTCATCATGCAGCTCTATGTTATGGCAATGATCCGAACATTGAAGGAGGATCAGATGACGAGTTAGTGGCTCAGAAGAGTAAACAGACATCAAAAACAAAAACAAAAACCACGAGCAAGAAACCGAAAGCTGATGAATGTGATCTTATATGCAATGAAGAAGGACCAACAAGATTGAGAGAGAAACTTGAAGAATTGCCTCCCAAAGATGTGTCGATCAATCGGGTAAGATGGAATATGAACAGAGGCAGTGAGAGATGGCTATGCTATGGAGGAACTGCCGGGCTTGTACGCTGTCAACAGATTGATTTATCGACTGTTTGAATAACTTCACCGGAGGATGTTGATTGTAAGCTTGTATTATTAGTAATTTATCATGTCATGTATACACTTATTTGTGGTTAACCCTCATAGTTTATGTATGTATATTAGCAATTTCAATAGAAGTATTGGGGTTTATCGAGTATTGTCCAGTGACCAAAGCGCTTAGAAATATTCATTGGCAACTCTAACACGTAAGTAACGCAGAGCTTGATAAAACCACAGTTAATGTAAACATCTCAAAAATTGTGCTGACAAATATGATACGCGGTATTATAAATGGAAGATGTGGATACTTGATAACCTAAAAATGAATTAATGAAAGTAAAATTACGCGACACATCAAATATATACACTGTATTTACCATTCATAGCTATACTTTCAACAAATTTATCATTCATGGCTATATTTAAATTTTATAGTAAATACATGAAACAAAAAATCAGTTGTTTTGAATTGAAATAAGAGAGTAACAAGCTCACGTAGCTCAACTGATGAGAGCGCTCACTTAGAGAGCAGAGGTCTTGAGTTCAAACGAATACAGTTGCGTGGACAAATATAGTTGATATAGGTTGTATTCATGATGACAGCTAATGTCATTAATTAGTTAGCTTTATTGGCATATATGTATTGGTCAAATTGGTTACAAAAAAAAAGTTGTTGACCAAGTTCGGTCCCATAAGGTGAGATAATTTGTTATTATATGAAATATGGCCACTAATTCACTTAATCATATTTTCAAGAGATTACGTTAATCTGAAGCGGTCTTTGACTCTACCACTATATAATATGCCTAAACAAGATTTTTGACCAAATCATACAAAAGTTATTGTATAGTCTTCTTTAAAAGGTGCCGTAGTAGAGATAAAATATGGGTTTGTTTCTCTTTCGTTTTCGTTTCTCTTTATATATGAAAAACCTTTGAATGCATAAAGATATTCTTCCTTTCGTTCTATTTTAAGTGACGTACTTTAGAGTACAAGAGTCAAATTTAATTGTCACTTATAGTACTTTTTTCTTTCGGAATACTAGAAAAGTTATTTAATTTTAATAACAACAACAACAATTATGCTTTAATCTCAAATAAATTGGGGTTAACTATAGTCCTTCTCATTAAGTCGGACAACATTATGTTCTACAGCTACAACACTCTGAGGCGGAAGTTTATCGGACCCTGCTAATTTCGTCAAATTTTTTGAACATATAAGTCTGTATATATTAAAAACGGTCATATATTTTACTTGGAACCTTTAATATCCAAAGTCCGAAGGGGTACTGGTGGAACAGTTCGCTCATGTGCCTTCCTCCACTTTTGAATACTGGGTCCGCTTCTAACAACACTTAGTATTTGTTATGAATCTTCACAAGAAAAGGCCCGTATTAATAATTCTGATTTTACTGACCATATTCCTTGTTTAGAATGTGAAATAACGACTTTGTTTAAATAACTTCCAATATGCAGTTGCAAATACTCCATCCTTTAAGGTGGCTGATATACACCACTGTCATTATGTCGAGGATTGCGATGATTTATGTGAAGACCAAGCCATTTGTGTTTTCCATATATATATGCGTATGCGTTCCTAAGACGAGAAAGATTGGGGAAGTTGCATTTGGTCATGGCCTGCCTCCAAATTGATATCTTCCAAATGTTTGATAAATTGTCCAAATGGGAAGAACTGTCATTTCCCGTTATATACATGTTTTAATTGGCAAAATTATGCCGTTGCTATATAAATTGATGTATTAATTAGTTGTCATGTTACCAATGTTACCTTTGGGAATTTTGAGTTCATTGCTGATTTTTGCATCGCATCAAATCATAAACCGCCGCAAAGCTGTTTTCACTCGGTGATGTTTTGTTTATGAGTTTTAACTTTATATGTCGACAGTGTAAAAGAATTTTTACCATAAAAGAATTTTTATACAAGTAACCGATCACAAAAAAGGTAGGTTTATAGGCTGGAAATTAAGACATATTACCTTTTATAACATGTTAAAATACATCTGTGGGTTAACAAATTTTCACACTAACACTATATGTAATTTTAAATCCTTAATCCTTTATTTATAACTAAATAATTTCGTTACCAACTAATTCGGTCTTTTTCTAGATATCATTGAGAAAAAACTACAAAATTATTTGATTTCTTTATATTCTCATCAAAGAAATACGAATTTATAAAGGTTATGGAAAGGCAGGCTCGGAAAGATGTTAAGATCAGTCGGTGTAAAATTAAATTACATACATTAAGTTTGACGAACTAAATATTAAATTTAACAGCTCTTAGGAAGATTGACCTAAAATTTTACCAGCTGATCATGCCTTCGAATGTTGTAGCAGCCGATAAAACAGTAAAGAGAAAAGATAAAAACTAAGCTAAGAAGATAAAATTAGGGCAAAGAGGATAATTTTAATTGATGATTCCAACTCTGCAGGTACAAGGACATATATATGTTTCCACTCTTCACTAAAGGACAAAATCTGATAACTAATAACTCTATAGGACTAAAAGTAAATATCAAGGCATAATTACGTGGGTCCAATTGTAAATACATAAAGGTACAAAATAAACTATAAGGGGACTAAAGTGTAACACCCCAAAACTTATAACCTCTCACCTATTTAACTAATAATAACGGCTAGTTACAACTCTGCAAGCACCACGTACAACCTTCTAAGCCTCTTCTTTTCTAATGCATATCAATTCTCCCCTGTTGAAATCTTCCTTGTCCTCAAGGAAGGAAAGATGGGAAGCATTTCTTTAGAGCTGAGTAATCCTCCCATGTTGCCAATTCCGATGCTCATTCCTTCCATTTAACTAACACGTGCACCACTGCCTTGTTTCCCTTTTGAATCATCCATCTATCCACTATCTTCTCTGGTTGTGGGCAATAGGGGCTGGACAACTTGATGACAGGAGGGTGTGTTATAGTAAGAGGCAATTCATGACAGAGTTTCAGCTCGGATCATGGAAGGTTGGGTGCAGCGGAGCTGGGCATGAAGAGACAAATTATGATCTCAGTACCTTGCTAATAGTTGTTGATACCCAATTTTTCCTTATATATTTTAGTATGCATAAATACCTTCAAAATAGCATATATATCACATATAAGCATGCACAAGGCTTTTATTATTTTGTCCATAATTTTAAAGGTTTAAATTGATTTATTTTTTCCTTTTATTCATAAAATCCCCAATAAATATTTTCCAAATTATTTTTATGATGATTTACTCATTTAATTTCTATACTTATGTCAAAATATGGCTAATATATTTTTTATACATTTTTATAATTACATTTAGTATTTTTTAAGCTAAATTGCATATAATTGCAATGTTAGCCCATTTTAAGGAGTAATTATATTTTATATGCATAAAATTGGTCCCTATATTTTCAAAAATGTTAATCATGTATTTTAAATTATTTTGGCACCTTAAATTATTTTCCAAGAATTACCTACTATTTATTATAAATTAAAATAGGGAAAATTGGCTATTTAAATCATAGCCAAATTTGGCTTTCAATTGTAGCCCAAATTGGACCCAATCCCCAGCCCAATTCCCTATTAAATAACCCGACCCAGACCCTATAAACCCTTACCCAAACCCGGAACCCACCTACCCGGTTGAATCCTGATCGTTGATCTCCCAGATCAACGGTCCACACACGCCCTTTCCTTTTTAATTCCTAAACGACCCCCTAACCCTACTCATTGCCAAAACCCCGCCGCGCTGAAATCCTTTCTGCTCTCAAACACTCTTAACCTAACCTTAGCTTTCAACCGCTGACCTTCTTCTCCGGCCTTCTCCGGCGACCACCTTTCAACCCCAAGCCTCCAATGGGTCTCTCATCGCCTTGCTCATCATCTCTGAGGCCTTCAAGGGTCCTAGGCCATGCCGATTTAGACCTAGGGTTTCTGTTTCTGTCTTTCGTGGCTACTCTGGTGTGATTTTGGGCAAAATCGCACCATATATGTTACGATTTATGGAGTTTTGCAACAGGTTCTCTCGTTTCTATTTGGGTTTCCTTTTTGAAATCCTAACTCTCGTTTGAATCTCTTAGATCTGTGTTATTTTTAATGCTTTAAGTCTGTTTCTTCCTATGATTTGCACTATTCTCGAACTTCTTCTGAAAGATCCTCAATTTTAAACCATTTTGCCTTCTTTAAAAATTAGGGTTTTCTCGGAGTTCCTTCTACGCTTGTTTTAATCAATTTTCTTTATGATTAAACCTCTTTCATTGCTTATTTGGACTGATCCTATGTTCCTACTGTTTTTAACTCGACTCTGTTAAAAGCCCTAACTTTTAAGACCTTTCTTTGCTTTGGTTCTGTGTGTTAGCATGACTACTTGATTTTGTTAAGTTTCTGTTGGTTACCATGCTTCGAATGGATTTTCTACTGAGTCTTTAGCCTGCTTATGTCACTTCTATATGATTGTGTTTGCTCATCTCTTGCTTCTTTCTGTCTATATGGTGTGAGCACGTGATTTTTGCCCTAAGCAAATTAATTCCAAAAGTTTCAAATAATTGATTTCTTTATTATTTTACAATTTTTTGCGAATTTTTGTTTGAGTTTTTGTGTTAATTGGTTGCACTTTTTCATACAAAAATACAGAAAGATATGCACATGCATTTAGGGATTTTAATTTCACAATTTTAGTATTAATTAGGTATTAATTAGATTTAGAAAAAGTTTAAAGAAAAAAAAAAAAATAATAATAATAAATAGTCTTGTTGCACTCTTAATTGTTAATTGTTGCGTTTTATTTCTAAATAGAGTTTTAAGTAATTTTAGGAAGTTCAAATAGTTTAATTGAGTCTTTGTTTTGTTTTAGCATTTTTAATAAAATTAAGAAAAAATGAATAAATACAAAATACAAAAAAAATACAAAAATGAAATACAAAAGAAATGCAAAAAAAGAGGCTGCCAAAATTGGGCCCAAACAGCTGAGCCCAAATAGACCCGGCACCCAAACCGTCCAAGCCCAAATCTCATCCGGTCCAATTGCCCCATACCCAAAACGACGTCGTTTTGACGTCGTTTAATCACAACCATTCATTTCCCACATCTGACGGCCACGATTAGCTCCTAGGATTAAATATAATTGTCTGAAATGTTATACAAAATCAAAACATATTTTCTCCTTCCTCGTACCAGCCCACCTCTGTAACGCCGGCCACCGTACCCCACCGTACCCCGCCGTATCTCCACCCTCTTGCCACCGTCCGCCGCCGGCCGGAAATCGCCGCCGCCGCCGGCGTTGCTCCAAATAACGCCAAAAATACACCCCGGCTTCCCCTTAACCTCCTCTTTATGAATCCGAGCATAGTTTTCCTCAAATCCTCCTCTAAATCTTCGAATAAAAGAAAACCTAGACGCCGCCTCCGCCGCGTACGGCGGCGCCGCCCCAAAATTCCGCCCAAATTACACCCTGGGCTCTTCTTACCCTCCTATTCCCGAATCTTGAACTAATTTTTCTCAAAACCAACCGGATTTGCTCGAATCTTAGGTCTAGGGTTCCGGATGGGGGTCTCGAAATTTCGTTGAGTAAATTGATCCTTACGTGATGATATTTGCCTATTTTTGACAAAGAATAGGCAAATAACATCACTTGGGGATCAGATTCGAGGGCAATTGAGTTCGATTGCAGAGTCGGGTAAGTTTCTTCTTATACCTCTCTTTTACTGCTTTTGCTTTCTTTATTTCTAGGTATTATTGACTTATTCCAGTGTAGTTTAGGAATTGTATTAGAATTGACTATATCTGAGTGTCCGTTTGTTCTTTAGTCTTGATTTTTTTTTTCTTAGCCTCTTAGAATTGATTCTGATTAAACATGACTCCTGTTTTCAAGTATTGATGTGATTCTTGTTTGATTGTTATTTGTGCAAATAGTTTGAGAATTGAAACCAATATGGATTAATTCAGTTTCTGATTGAACACTGCCAGGCCTAGGTCAAACTAACCATAGTCAGTGATAACTAAGTTATGAGGTTTAGTTTTGGTTGGTATTGGTTCAGTAATTCTGGTACAATTAAAGGGTAGTTTGGGTATGGAAAAGGGTAGTTTTATTAGGAATAGTAATTGAAAAGGTAAGGGGAGGGTAGTGTAGGAATTATAATAGGTATAGGACCTTCTAGAACAAGACTTTAGTGTAGTTTTGGTAAAATAAGTGTTGTTACTTGGGTAATAAGTTTTAAAAATGAGGGACTAAGAAACTAAATAAGAAAGGGACTAAAAAAGAAAACTAAAATCTGAAGGTTTGCCTATAAAAAGGCATACACACTGCCTTGTTCAAAAAAAAAAAAAAAAAGGGGGATCACTGAAAAAATTTCAAAAAAAAAGGGTTTGAATCCTGAAATTCGAGTTACTTTTAGATCTCATTTCTGCAAAAATCAAAACAAAAACATACAAAAAAAGAAGCCCAGTAAAGAAGACACTGTTATATTGCTTTAAGATTAGTCTCGAGTTCTAGTCCAATTTTGCTCAAATTCGAAATCAAATCAGTATGTTCAGAATTATTTCTAGCTGCTGAAGTTCAGAAATCTCCTACTGAGATTAGTCTCAATCCATCCTGGTTTAATCAAGTCTGTTGTGTGGTCATTGGAGTTGTGTCTTTCATATTTCGATTCTGGTCTATTTTTTGCCTATTTGCTGGACTACGTACGAACTGGTGCTTGGCTATTAGCTGTTACTGCTTACTGCCGCTGACTTCTTCCTCTTCCATTTTGGTTCAAATTCCAGGTACATGTTTCAAATCTCATTTGATGTAGTCTTTGGGATGGAAGTGAAATGAAATGGAATCTACCTCTTGACACGATTTGTTCATCTGAGTTTGTTCGTACATTTATAACTGGAAGTAGATCAGCGATGTATATTTATCTAATGTTGATCAAATCTGTTTTGAATTTGTATTCATGGGAACATTGTTGTAATAAGCAGGACTGCCTGGGACTGTTTTTTTTTAAATCAAAGTGAATAGCCTAGAATTGCTTGCAAACTCTAAGTTTGTTGTGACTTATTTCTCTGCATAAGGTGCAGAACCTACAAGTTTTATAACTTTAATAGTCCCCTGTGTAATTACTCTTAGATGATCAAACTGCTGAATATAATCAGCAATTGACTCAGTAGTCACGAATCTGCCTTAGAATAAGCGTGAGAAAACGAATCGAAAGCCTAATAACCAGAGATAAGTACAGTTCTATCGATGTTAAGTCTGGGCTCCTTAATCCAACGACAAAATTGGACTAAATGCTGCTCCTGGGCCTTGTATAATTTTCACAATTGGGCTCACGCTGAGGCCCAGTTGCGCTACAGCAGTTTTGTAGAGCAAAAATATTAGTTCTTATTCCTGGATTCCTTCTAAGACCCAATGAATGCTAAAAATTTCATGTTTCAAGGCCCAACAAATGCTTCAAGTTAAAAATCCTTTTTTTTAAAAGATATATATAGGAATACAGGGATTAATTCGCAAATATAAACTTAGGTTTCGAATTAGGTGGCGGGTTCGAACTAAGAGGGTTCCCCTTTTGTTTGGATTCGGACTTGAATTCGAGGCCCGAATTTATAAATGTGAATTAATTAGGCCCTTTAGAGACAAAAAATGAATAGAAAATCTTAGTTTGCTTTAGTTTAGCCATAAAATAATAAAACGAGATGAGCCTCGCCAAATAAAATTTCACAGATTGCGAGGCCCTCATTAATTGCGAATAATAAAATGCTTAGAATTCGGGACGCGTCGTTTAGCGAATTTCACGGCCTCCCGCAAAGATAATAAGACGCTAGCCACTTTAGGTGCGCCTTTAATAATATTACTTTCCTAAATTCGGGTATACATTTCATGTGACCCAAATCCAAATCCCAAAACGTTGAATAAGAGGTGTTGAGGATCCGGGTGCATTTCATGTGACGTGATCCAAAAACACGCTCTTAAACGGCATTCACTTTCGTAAAAAAGTAAAATAAAAGCGGTAAATAATTTATAAAATTGCACTATAGGATTGAATATGTATAAAATCAGATTTTTAGCCATTTATAATAATTTAAGCGACCGTGCTAGAACCACGGGATCCGGGGGTGCCTAACACCTTCCCCCGGGTCAACAGAATTCCTTATTCAGAATTTCTGGTTCGCAGACTCCAATTGGGAAGTCGAAATTTTCCTCGATTTGGGATTCAAGATAAACCGGTGACTTGGGACACCAAAAGCCAAACCTATCCCAAGTGGCGACTCTGAAAAATAAATAAATAATCCCATTTCGAATAATGTCACTTTAAATGGAAAAACTCCCTTATACATTCTCCTTCGGGGTGGGTGTGTAAAAAAGGAGGTGTGACAGGCCCCCGGGACCCCGACCAATCATACCAACCAATCCCATAACACATTACGGACTTGCTCGAAGCCTCAAATCACATCAAACAACGCTAAAACCATGAATTACACCCCGATTCGAGTTTTATGAACTTTGAACTTTCCAACTTCTATTTCCGATGCTTAAGCCTATCAAATCACGTCCGATTGACCTTAAATTTTGCACACAAGTCTTATTTGACATTACGGACCTACTCCAACTTCCGGAACCGGATTCCGACCCCGATATCAAAAAGTCCACTTCCGGTCAAACTTCCCAAAAACCTTCAAATTTCTATCTTTAGCCAAATGGCTTCAAAATGACCTACGGACCTCCGAATTCACTTCCGATCGCGCCCCCAACTCCAGAATCACCATACGGAGCTATTCACAGTCTTGGAATCCCAAACGGACATCGATAACACTGAAATGCGCTTCAAGCCAAACTTATGAAATTCCTTCTAAAATGCTAACTTCCACAATAGGCGCCAAAATGCTCCCGGGTTATCCAAAACCCGAACCGGGCATACGCCCAAGCCCGAAATCTTCATACGAACCTACTGGAACCTTCAGATCCTGATTCCGAGGTCGTTTACTCAAAAACCCATTCCTAGTTCATTCTTTCAACTTCAAGCTTCTCAAATGAGAATTCTCTTTCTAAATCAACTCTGAACTTCCCGGAACTTAATTCCGACCACGCGTACAAGTCATAATACCTGAAATGAAGCTGTTCATGGCCTCCGACTGCTGAACGGAGCGCTAGGACTCAAAACGACCGGTCGGGTCGTTACACATACTTTTTTAAAGAATTGGGATTTTAGATGCCTACGATGGTCTTTCCTTAGAAATCTTTATTTAAGCAACTTTTGCTTAGGTTTGGCTTCTCTACATTACTTAGGGTTTAGCTTCTGCACAAACTATTGCAAAATATGGCTCCAAACTATAACTATATATCAGTGAAATATCAATGTCCAAAATGAGTTGGAATTTAAAGGTTCGTGTTGTTAGATTATGGCACGTTCTAGACCGTGAGAAACCAGAAAATCCTAACTCAATTGAATTAATTATTCAAGATGAAAAGGTGCATACTGTTTTACCAGCTATTATTTTTTCATGTCTTTCGAGTTGTGATGTATTTTTTTCAAGTTATGCGCCTTACTAACTTAAATTTCTTTTCAATTTTTTTATTTTAGAGAGATCGAATTCAAGCTACTATTGGAAGAGCTGTTATGCGTATTTTCAAAACAAAAATATATGAAATGGGATTGTATTTTATGAAAGAACTTTGTGGTTGGACCAAACAATCTGAAAATTAAGACCAACAACATAAATTGAAATTGACGTTTTCTCATAGGACGAGTGTGGATGAAATTAATGATAATTAGTTATTTAAGATTGTTGAAATTTAACTTATTTTAGACAACAAAGTGATTCAAATCCATTATTGCTAATAAGTTAAAAGAAAAATGACTATTATCTATATCTATCTATCTATCTATATCTATATCTATCTATATCTATATTATTATAAAAGTATGAATAAAATGTTGGATTACAAAAATAACCTTTTAATATTAAGCATAATAACTCACAAGAAAGGACATCATCGGAATTCTATGCATTAACCTTGTAATCCTATTAGTTTTAGGACATAATGCTACATGTTAGGAATCCTACATGTGAGCTTCCACGTGGGCAAATTATTGTGATTGTTAAGTTACTCAAGTTGCCTTTAAAAATAAAAAAAGTTACTCAAGCTTGGAACATTAGAAAAGTGAGAATTGATCTCAACTGACATGATAACGGTAGTTATTCTTCTTTTGCTGAACTCTAATGCAGCAAGCACTAGCCAATCAATTCATTAGACAAAATAGTATCCAATGGATTAAATCCTACACCTTTAGAAATTTTATTAGTATAATTATTTTCGGCATTGATATTAGCCTTGTAAGCCTATTACTTTTAGGATATACTTCTTTAAAAAAAATCTATTACTAATTTAATTTGAAACATATTATATTTCCAAATCCATTTAAAAACAGGAGAGTCTACATTATTATAAAAGCATGAATATATATTGACAAAAGAACTCATAGCAAAAGGACATAACTGTAATAACTTATTTTTTTTTTACTGTATAACTTCTATGTTAATTTTTTTTTAATATTTAAGATTTTAAAATTAATACAATCTTGTCTACTGAATTCTTATAAAAATATGTAGGAAGGTTTAATAAAATCAATTTCATAAGAATCCTCCATATTAGTAATACATTACCACTTTATAATATTTATACCAAAAATAAATAAAAGTAATGCTAAACGAAATACATAAAGCGTTGAAATTGAGAAAAAATCCCCATGATAATATATTATTATATTTGAACAATTTTCCTACTCAAATAATTTTTTTATTATTAATTTTTCGTGTAATATAGAAAAATATACCCAATTATTAAAGAACAACTAAGAATTTTTTTAAGAATATAAATGTGTGAGAAAAGAAAGAAAAATATTGGTAAGAGCCAATACCATTAATGATTTTGCAAACATAAAGATCTAAAAGTGGAATGTCATCGATCTTTTTACTCTATGAAAATAAAATTTATGGTGGATAAAATTTTAATCACGGCTAAATATTCAAACATGAGATTAAATAATATTAAGAATCTAAATCAACAGAAAATAAATTATATTTTATGTTAAAACTAAATAATTAAATCTTTCAATTAATTATTTAGCAAGAGAATCCAATTAAATTATTTTTTAAATTCATCATATGAGTAAAATTATTTTTCAAGTTGAAAAAAATATAATATTAAGAAGGCCATACAAGTGTTTGAGGAAGCACAATCAAAGTTAAATCCTGAACAAGAATAAGCTTTCAAGACTATATTATAAAAAAGCAACTCTGGTATAGCGGAATTATCCTTTGTAGATGCCTCCGACGAAATCAAGATAATATTTCTATGTCTTGCATTACTTGCAAATATCAGATCAAGAGGCATGATATTGTTAGCAATAAGAACAAGTAGTGTACCGGCAACAATTCTATTATAAGGTTGTACAATTCACTTTAGATTTGACATACCTCTTCAAATAACTGAAATAACCATCACAAATATATCAAATCAGATAAATAGTGCTAAATTTATAAGAAAAGCAAAAGTGATAATATGGGATGAAGCGCTTTTGGCTACGCATCAAACGATTGAAACTATCTATCACGACCCGGATTTTTCACCTTCGGGAGTCGTGATGGCGCCTACTAATAGGAGCTAGGCAAGCCAACTAATTTAATACTTCTCTTAACAACATCAATAATATAAGGAAGAATGAGGCAATCAATATAAAAGCGGAAGTCTCAAAACATAAATAACTGAAACCAAGTGCGGAAGTTCAAATACACATCTACCCAGATCTGGTGTCACTAACTCACGAACTTCTACAGAATGCTAAATACAAAGTCTGAGTAAAAATACAATACTGTCTGATCCGATACAAAGGAAATCAAACGAAAAACAAAGATAAGAGAGACTCCGGGCCATGCGGACGCCAGCAAGGCTACATCGGGAATCTCCGGAGCTCCCAACGCTCCTACTACTGTCCAAAAGCTCCTGCTCCGGTACTATGATCTGTGCAAAAAGATGCACAGAGTGTAGCATCAGCACAACCGACCCCATGTGCTAGTAAGTGCCTGGCCTAACCCCGGCGAAGTAGTGATGAGGCTAGACAGGACTACCAATCAACCTGCGCAGATATTTATATACAAGTACTATAAAAATAACAGCGGAAAGTAATAATTAAGACTGGGAGGGGAACATGCTTTTGGGGATAACAGATAAAATAGAACGATAGGAATAAATAAGGAAAACTACAACTAATCTCTTCTAACACAGAATACGTGGTCGGCGTGCCACACGATCCCATTTCATGATATATAAGTGGTCGGCGTGCCACACGATCCCATTTCACAATATATAAGTGGTCGGCGTGCCACACGATCCCATTTCATAATATATAATGTGGTCGGTGTGCCACACGATCCCATTTCATAATATATAATGCGGTCGGCGTGCCACACGATCCCATTTCATGATATATAAGTGGTCGGCGTGCCACACGATCCCATTTTATAATATCACGTGGTAGGCGTACCACTCGCTCCAATTTCATAATATCACGTGGTAGGCGTACCACTCGCTCCCATTTCATAATATCACGTGGTAGGCGTACCACTCGCTCCCATTTCATAATATCACGTGGTAGGCGTACCACTCGATCCCATTTCATTATATCAACAGTTATTCCAAAGAAATTTACTCTATCAAATGCAACAATCAATATGAGTTCATAAGACAACAAGTACACAATAAAAATTATGATTCACTGAGGAAGACAAATAATGACAAGTAGCAATGAATTATGGGCTTTAAGGAGCAATTAGGCAATTTAATATTTAATAAGTTAAATGTCAGATGGCAATTAAGTCACATAAACATGTAGCAATTATGGCATAAATTTAACGCATAACGTTGCGCAAGGATACCTTAACTCAACAATAACAAGTAACACAATCAAGGAAAATGGCAACATAAAGAATCGCAGTAATAATGGAATAAGACAATTAGTGCACTTGAACTGATAACAACACGAAATCATAACAAACGGCAATAAGTGCACGGCATCACCCTTCGTGCTTTTACTCTCTTCCTCCCCCAATCAACAATCACAAACAAGGGCAAGGGGAATAAATAAACAATAATGGAAATCCCGGCAAGGGAACACAAACAAACAATTAAACCCGACAAGGGCACAACATCAATAATATCAACGTCCCGGCAAGGGAAAATATCAATAACTCTTTCTCTTTCTTTCACTTTCATCTCATAGTTCACATTTTCACTCGAGCCAATGCTCCAAAGATTTACTTATCTCATATACCTTCACAACTTGTATTTCAACTCGAGCCAACGCTCCACGAAGTTTAAAGATCACAATTCCTTTCACAAGCTCTTTACAACATATAGAAGTCATCAATTAAGCATGGGAGGTATAACAAAATCCAAACTATTCGCAAAATAAGGACTCACAGTCATGCTAGACACTGGTGTATAGATACTCGTCACTATGCCTATACACCGTACTCAACATTTAGCAATTAGCAAATAATACTCTAATCCTATTCCCTCAAGCCAAAGTTAGATCAAACACTTACCTCGAATGCTCCAAACTCAACTCAAGCCTCTAGTATAGCTTTACCCCTCGAATTCGGCTCCAACTCAGTCAAATCTATTAAATAATGACCTTAAAGTATTAATAATAGCTAAACAAACTAAACCCAATGCCTAAATATGAATTTCCAAGCTTTCTTCCAAAAATTCCAAAATCGACCCCGGGCCCGCTTGGTCGAAACACGAGGTTCGAACCAATTCCATGTTACCCATTCCCCCACGAGCCCGGATATACAATTTATTTTCAAATTCGACCCCAAAACGAGGTCTAAATCGAAGAAAATCGAAAAGCCCTAATTCTACCCAACTCCCCCAATTTCCACCCTAATCTATGTGATTTAAGCTTAGGAATTCACTAATTAATGAAGAAAAATGAAGGAAATAAGCGGAAAATTACTTACCCAAGTGGTCTTGAAGAATGGGGGCTTCAATGGATTCCTAGAGCTTGGGGAAGAAGAGAGTTCATGAGAAAATTGGAAAAATCCCGTATGTTTTGATTCTGAAAACTTAAAAATATAACAGGGCGTTTTTGTTCTATGCGTTTGCGACATGAGGGTCGCGTTCGAGGAGAAGGAAGACTGGGGAGCATCGCGTTCGCGATTGGGATGATGCGAACGCGAAGTAGGAAGCTAGGGGGTCCAGGGATTCGTTAGACGCGAACGCGTTAAGGACACGCGAACGCGATGAGGAAGACTGTAAGGGCACGCGTTCGCGAACTGTTGAGTGCGAACGCGAAGAGAAAATTACTGGGACCCTGAACTTGGCTTACGCGATCGCGATGCTAGGGACGCGAACGCGAAGAAGAGTGGATTCAAGGCTATGCGAACGCGACTGGAGATTGCGAACGCGATGAAGAAAATCCCTGTGTAAAAATTGCAGAAAATCTGCTATCTCCCTAAGTTCAAAACACCCCGAAACACCTCCGAAACACTCCCGAGCCCTCGGGGCTCCTAACCAAACACACACACTAACTCAACAACATCCTACGAACTTAACCGTGCGATCAAAAACGAGGAATCAAACCTCAAAATCATCACTTTTTTCATCAAACTTCATAAACTTTCATTTTTAGATATTTAGGTCCGAAACACGTCAAATGACGTCCGATTTTAACCAAATTTCACAGGAAGCGCTTAAACCACATATAAGACCTGTACCGCGCGCCGGAACCAAAATACGGGCCCGATACCAACACTTTCTAATCCATTTTCATTTCAAATTTCCATATAAATTTCAGAAAAACAATTTCTCTAAAAAATTCATTTCTCGGGCTCTGGACCTCGGATTTCGATTCCGGGCATACAACCGAGTCTTATATTTTTCTACGGACCCTTCGGGACCGTCCAATCACGGGTCCGGGTCCGTTTATCCAAAATGTTGACCCAAGTCAACTTTAATCATTTTAAAGCCACATTTTGAAAATTTTCACAGAATTTAACATATAAGCTTTCCGGCTACGCACCCGGACTGCGCACGCAAATCGAGACAAGTAAAAATGAGGTTTTCAAGGCCTCAGAAGCACGGAATGAAAGAGAAAACAGGTGATGACCCCCCTTTGGGTCGTCACATTCTCCACCTCTAAAACAACCGTTCGTCCTCGAACGGACAAAAGAAAGAAGTACCTGAGTCGGGAAATAGATGAGGATAACGGCTCCGTATATCAGACTCGGACTCCCAGGTCGATGCCTCAGGAGGCTGACCTCTCCACTGGACACGCATTGAAGGAAAACTCTTCGACCTCAACTGTCGAACCTGCCGGTCTAGAATAGCTACCGGCTCCACCTCATAAGACAGATCCTTGTCCAACTGAACAGTGCTGAAATCTAATACGTGAGCTGGATCGCCGTGATACCTCCGAAGCATGGACACATGAAACACTGGATGCACGGCTGACAAGCTAGGCGGCATGGCAAGCCTATAAGCCACCTCTCCCACACGATCGAGAATCTCAAATGGACCAATGAACCTAGGGCTAAGCTTGCCCTTCTTCCCAAATCTCATCACGCCCTTCATAGGCGACACTCGGAGCAAGACCCGCTCACCAACCATGAAAGCTACATCCCGAACCTTACGATCCGCATAACTCTTTTGCCGCGACCCAATAACCGAGTCTCTCCCGGCTCAAACCATCCAACTGGAGACCGACATCGCCTACCATACAACGCCTCATATGGAGCCATCTGGATGCTAGACTAGTAGTTGTTGTTGTAGGCGAACTCTGCTAAAGGAAAAAACTGGTCCCACGAGCCTCCAAAGTCAATGACACAGGCTCGGAGCATATCCTCCAAAATCTGAATAGTCCACTCGGACTGACCGTCCGTCTGAGGATGAAACGCTGTGCTCAACTCAACCCGTGTGCCCAACTCTCGCTGAACTGCACCCCAGAAACGCGAGGTAACTGCGTACCCCGATCCGAATTGATAGATGCCGGCACACCATGAAGGCGAACAATCTCCTGGATATAAATCTCAGCTAACCTCTCGGATGAATAGGAGACTGCTACAGGAATGAAATGCGCTGACCGGAACATAAGCAAGAATACCCATGCTGGCGGACTTCCTACTCAATGCATCGGCCACCACATTGGCTCTCCCCGGGTGGTACAAAATAGTAACATCATAATCCTTCAATAGCTCCAACCACCTCTGCTGCCTCAAGTTCAACTCCTTCCGCTTGAACAAGTATTGCAGACTCTTGTGATCAGTGTACACCTCACACGTCACACCATATAAGTAATGCCTCCAAATCTTCAAAGCATGAACAATGGCTTCCAACTCTAGATCATGGACCGGATAATTCTTCTCGTGGATCTTCAATTGCCTCGAAGCATAAGCAATGACTCTGTCATCCTGCATCAATACCGCACCAAGCCCAATACGGGAAGCATCACAATAAACTGTATAGGGTCCTGAGCCTGTGGGCAAAACCAATATCGGTGTCGTAGTCAGTGCTGTCTTGAGCTTCTGAAAGCTTGCCTCACACTCGTCTAACCATCTGAACTGGGCACCCTTCTGGGTCAATCTGGTCATCGGGGCTGCTATGGATGAAAATCCCTCCACGAACTGACGGTAATAACCTGCTAACCCCAAGAAACTCCGAATCTCAGTAGCCGACGCTGGTCGAGGCCAGTTCTTGACTGCCTCAATCTTCTTCGGGTCCACCTGAATACCCTCTGCTGATACGACATGACCCAGAAATGCGACCGAACTCAACCAGAACTCACACTTCGAGAACTTAGCATATAACTGACTATCCTTCAGAGTCTGAAGAACCACTCTGAGGTGTTGCTCGTGCTCCTCCTGGCTGCGGGAGTACACCAGAATATCATCAATAAAGACTATCACGAACAAGTCTAAATAAGTCCTGAACACTCGGTTCATCAACTCCATAAATGCTGCTGGGGCATTGGTCAACCCAAATGACATGACCAAAAACTCATAATGCCCATACCGAGTGCGGAATGCTGTCTTAGGGACACCAGACGCCCAAATCCTCAGCTGATGGCAGCCAGATCTCAAGTCTATCTTTGAAAACACCCTTGCACCCTGAAGCTGGTCAAACAAATCATCAATCCTCGGCAATGGATACTTGTTCTTTATCGTCACTTTGTTCAATTGCCAGTAATCAATGCACATCCTTATCGGTCCATCCTTTTTCTTCACAAATACACCGGCGCACCCCAAGGAGAAACACTGGGCCTAATGAAACCCTTCTCCAGCAAATCCTGCCACTGATCCTTTAACTCTTTCAACTCTGGTGGGGCCATGCGATACTGCGGAATGGAAACGGGCTGAGTGCCCGGAGCCAGATCAATACAAAAATTAATATCCCTGTCGGGCGGCATACCCGGCAAGTCTGAAGGGAAAACCTCGGGGAACTCTCGAACAATAGGAACAGAATCAATTGAAGGGACCTCTGTGCTGGAATCACGAACATACGCCAGATAATCTAGACACCCCTTCTCGACTGTGCGTCGAGCCTTCACATATGAAATAACACTGCGGGTGGCATGACCTGGGGTCCCTCTCCACTCCAATCGGGGCAAATCCGGCAAAGCCAAGGTCACGGTCTTGGAGTGACAATCCAAGATAGCATGATACGGGGACAACCAATCCATCCCTAATATAACGTCGAAATCCACCATGTCTAAGAGCAATAAATCAACACGGGTCTCAAGACCCTCAAACACTACCACACAGGAACGATGAACTCGGTCGACCACTATAGAATCACCCACCGATTTTGGTACATAAACAGGAATACCCAAAGCATCACTAGGCATAGCCAGGTAGGGTGCAAAATAAAACCGAAGCTTCTCTACCACAAACCAGAACAATACCTGCACCTCCACCTCTAATACCTTTACCTCCACCTCTAGCATCTCTACGTCCACCTCTAATACCTTTACCTCCACAAAGCCTCCAAAGACGAAGCTGATCTATCACCGGTCTGTGCTGCTGCTCAGCTGAAGAAGCGGTACATGACCTCGCCATTCGCGAAAGGACAAGAGTGGAGGTTTTAATTTAGCATAGGGAGAACAAAATCGCACGACAGGGAAGAATAGAAGTGAAACTTTTCCTAACTCTGTAGCCTCTGGGGGATAAATACAGACGTCTCCGTACCGATCCCTTAGACTCTACCGAGTTTGTTCGTGAGTTGTGAGACCTATGTAACCTAGTGCTCTGATACCAACTTGTCACGATCCGGATTTCCCACCTTCGGGAGTCGTGATGGCGCCTACTAATAAGAGCTAGGCAAGCCAATTAATTTAATACTTGGCTTGCCTAGCTCCGATTAGTAGGCGCCATCACGACTCCCGAGGGTGGAAAATCCGGGTCGTGACACTATCGCCCAGAGTTTTAGAGATATATTGGATATCAATGAACCGTTTGGTAGAAAAGTAATAGTTTGGGAGGTGATTTTTGTCAAGTACGATCGGTAGTTCCAAAATTGACCAAAGCAGAAGCGGTAAAAGCTAGCTTGCAAAATTATACTTATGACCTCAAATGAAAAATATTCAAATGACAAGAAATATAAAAGTAAGAACAGATCCAACATTCAATGACTTCTTGCTTCGTGTCAGAAACGAAGAAGAGCATCCAATAAAAGATGATTTGGTTCTTCTAGAACACCTGGTTATCAACCCCAATAATAATAGTTGTGCATTTAGTAAGGAATATATTTTCATTATTAGATTAAAACGTAATTTGTGCAAATTACATGATAGAAATTAAAGAACTATCTTAGCTAGCAGAAATGAATATGTTGACCAACTAAATAAAAGGTTGAATACTAAGTTTTATGGTAAAAACAAAATATTTTTCAGTTTTGACTCAGCAGAAGATGATACCAACAATACTACCAAGAAGAATACTTAAATACTTTAATACCAAATGGCCTTCTACCGTACATGTTTGTTGTCAAGTTCATTATTTCTTACGTATATTAGTGTCACCATATATATAATGGACTAAGTTAAAATAGATCTTCCATTGCATATAGGTTTATGCCCATGATGCTACTGAACATTTAGATCTGCTGAATAGCTTATGTAATAGTACACATATGGTATATAAAAGTTTTGACAATAACGTAATACATGCAGAACTTATGATACTGGCCAATGTGCTTCTAAGCATGTCTTTATCACCGAATTCAACTTTCATCTTCCGAAACTAAAGAATATCCTTTTAAATTTATGTGAAAATAATTTTCAGTATGTTTATGTTTTGTAGTTATAATAAATAAAGCACAAGGACAAACATCCTAAATATTGAACTATATTTACCACAATATATTTTCTTACACGAATAACTATATGTTGTACTTTCAAGAGAGATATCAATATCGACAACAAGTGTTTAGGTTATGGTGGAGTAACCAAAGCATTAGAAGGAAACATATACAAAAAAATACCGTCTATAAAGAAGTGTTTGGTAAGATACCATCACATTAGATACCTTTAAACTACAATACATAAATATCTACTTAACATGACTAAAATTGATCATTTATGTAAGTTCTAATGATATCCTTTCATTTTGAATTCACGTATTATGCTAATGTAACAATATTTTTCGGCATTTAGATGATTGTTATACATAAAATTTCTCTCATTAATTAAATTTATTATTCCTTCGTATAAATAAATATTTAAACCATCATGTGTCATTATTAACGTGCAACACACGTTTATAGATACTAGTACTATATTAAAAGCACAAAGACCCCTAGCAAAATATTGTTCGCCTTTTTTACCCTTTTAAAATAAATATTACATTGGACATGATAGTAATTTAAGTTATTTTCCTCATATTTAAGAATTTAATATAAACTAAATTTTTTATTATTAACTCTTACCTTATTGACTAGGTAAGAAGTTCTAATATTTAGGAGTTTAAGATCAATTTATCTTTTACCTTATATACAAAATTAGAAGACTGAATTTCTTACCATGAGGCATACGTTCGTGAATGTTTTACCAATTAATAAGTCTACTTAATAGCAAGAGACATCTATGTTATGCAATGTTAGTAATAGAATCTAACAGAACGGGAACTTCATTGATGAAAATGGATTTTTTTTGCCGTTTTACCCGTCTAATACATGTATTGAGATATCTAGTTCTTTTTCATTTTGGATCTTTCTTTAAATTTTCAGCGTATGATATCACTTGATAGAGCATAAACGATGACAACAGCAGGCTCGCTTGGACAAAATAATGCTTGTTTTAAATATATAAAGGGCTTAAAAGTGGATGCTTAAACAGGGAAAAAACAGATGCGCAATGTACGCATGAATCATATGTCATGTCCTTGGACATGCTCTCCTTCCTATATTTCCAAACCTTTTCACAGCATTAAACAAAAGCACCTTGGGTAAGATTCCTTGGTTAAGTGTACAAGCAACTGCCACAGCTCCACCAATGATAAGCAGCTTTGGTATGTTCATACCCTCAGGTTTTGCAGGTGAAGCTAGCAATTCATTTTCAGATGATTCCTCATCATCTTCCATCGACTTCAAGTATTCTCGATCAATTTTTGTATTAACTCTAGCCATAAAAGCACAATGAGATATTTTCAAGCCAGATGCTTTAGCTTTCTGGTAGGCACGGAATCCCCGCTCAATCTTCCTCACAGCTCCCCACATACCTTGCTTTACCCCAAATTTTGCAATTTCCCATGGGATGCCCATATCTTCATGATGGAATAGAATCACCTCGCATGCTGTCGGCTGGCTGTTACCTCTACTTGATTCCACTGTTTCATGCACCGTAATGCAAGTATCTTAGAAAAGGGAAATTGGACTCAACATAACATGACTTATAACAAGCAAACTCTAGTTAGTAATACTCGTTCAAAGTTATATTTTTGAAGTTTGATAAGGAATACATGTCAATCCCATCATTCACTTGTCACAATCCAAGGAGAAAGTGCATGCTTGTTCTGATTCATGGATATAGGTTGGTTATTAGGGAGGCAAATGCATTGGAAACATTGTATCCCCACCCGNTCTAATGATATCCTTTCATTTTGAATTCACGTATTATGCTAATGTAACAATATTTTTCGGCATTTAGATGATTGTTGTAGTATTATATATAAAAAAATTCTCATTAATTAAATTTTATTGTTTATTCATATAAATAAATATTTAAACTATCATTGCTGTTATTAACGTGCAACGCACGTTTATAGATACTAGTTATTATAAAAGCACGAATATAATGTTGGAAGACCAAAATAGCCCTAAAATATTAATTGAATTTTATAATATTAATGTACAAAAACGTAAAATTAGTTTATTAGTTGAAGCATCCAAATCAAATATGGAATCCAAGTCCAAGTCAGAATTACAATCTTTGGTATATAGATACATACAAGCAAAGTGCCTGGCGACTATAAAAGTACTTGTCATTCAGTGTAAAATGAAAATTCAAATTAATTTTTTTTTTAAAATTTATAATAGTGTCATTCATTTGTTTAACGGACTAATAAGAAAATAATATTTTTTTCTTTGAACAACGGAAGTACAACATAAAATATGAAAGAAGAAAAAAGATATAACTCAGAAGTGTATGGAAGCTAAAAATTCAGCAGTCTATTAAAGAGATCAAAGAGGTGTTAATATACATTTAGTTCTTCATTAAACTCTTCATCTAAATATCAAAGGGATCTTAAATTAAAAAAAAAAAAAAAAAGTACCAAAAAGTAGTCCTAGCTAGGGTGGAGGAAGCTTAAGAGTTTCTCACTTAATTCTCACAAGAGTTGAATATTGAACATGACTTGTTTGTCCACTGCCTCCAAAATTCCAATATCATCTCCATGTATGGCGATATTCAAATCCAATGAAGCTGCATTTTCTCTCTTTTCCTCTTCAACATCACCATTACTCTTCTCACTAGTAGTAGGAGAATAGGGTCTTGAAACTGAAGAACTAAAGTACTCCTCACAGCTAAAAATGACTATGGAATCCTTAACAAACACTAATTCACCATCAGGAAGTGTAAAGCTTCCACTTTCAATAGCTTCTTTAATACCCTTTTGTGAGAAAGAATCAACTTGATCCACATCTTCCATGAAAAACACACGGCTCGGATTTTCTTGGACTGCTTCTGCAACCCTCTCCAGATAACTCTTACCTGTTGAGACATAATATAATTAAATAATTAAAAGTAAATAAAATATTTCAACGTGTTTGGCCCACGAAAAAGAATCAGGTCACTATGCCCGAGCAATTAAGTATCTACCTCACATGGAATATGTTTCTAGAGCTTGTTTAGATAGTTGTTGAACAACATCACTCCCTAGGTACATGAAAAATCAATACGACGAATTTGAAAGCAGGATTAGAGATAAAGAAGCTTTGTCGTGGTAAGAGTGAGCAGTGAGAATTTGCAAGCTACAGTAGTTCTACAAAATATTTCTAGTAAGTTATTGTGATTGCTCAGAGAGAAATCCCAGTAAGTATCATGCTCTCGATCAACAAAGAACAAATTGACGAAGTTATAGGTAACATGGCGAGAAGGATTTCAGCAGCCGGGAAAATCATAACTCTAGGCCTCCTTAATCTTGTCTTTAACTCTTTGCTTAATTAGTTCATAATTTACTGCATTTCCATTATTTGCAATTAGTTTAACCAAACAAAAATCATTATTTGAATATTTTGGAGAATTGATTTGCTTGAATTCTTGTGATACATTAAGTTGTGATTGATGAGTTAATTCCTTATGGGATTCGACTCCGAACTCTTAAACCGAATTATAATTTGCGAGGACCGCCGCAACATAGTTGAGCGTGACCACAATGTATACTTTACACAGACAGTCGGGGTTTCCTTGTTGATTTTTTGGGGATGTAACCAGGCACAAATCCTTGTGCTATTCTGTTTAATAATACTTGCCCATTTCAAAATAAGAGTACACTAACCACACAAACCAAACAGAGAGGGATTACCAAACTCGTATAAAGAAGAAAAGGAAAGAACAACAATAACAACATACCCAGTATTATCCCACACTGTGGGATTTGGGAAGGGTAGAGTGTACACAGACCTTACTCCTACCTTGTGAGGATAGAGAGGCTGTTTCCAATAGACCCTCGGCTCAGGAAAGAATAAGTACCACATTAATGAAAATATAGACAAGAAGGGACAACCCAAAAGCCATATAAAATGCAGAATAAAGACAACAAGACAGTAAGGTGATCACAATGAAAGAAAACAACGGTTAGTCAATAAAAAACTACTACCAACAGAAAGCGAGCCGCGTGCCGATACTACTGTAAAGAACACTCTAGACTACCTACTCTACTAGCCAAATCCTCGACCTCCATGCATTCCTATCGAGGGTCATGTCCTCGGTCAGTTGAAGCTACGCCATGTCTTACCTAATCACCTCTCCCCACCTCTTCTACGGTCTACCTAGAAGAGGTGGGGAGAGGTGATTAGGCAAGAAAAGGAAAGAACCTGATCGATAATATCATCCAACGGATTGTTTGGAAGATCCAAAGAACGAATTATATCCAAAATTTTGGACCTTCTCTCAACAGCTCCTTCATACCTTTACATCATATAGGTGGTTAGTGTTAGACCTTCCTCAAACACCGAGTGCTATGATCTATGATGAAGCCAAAAAGTGAATATAATCAGAGCAGCACATTTTCACATGTTCCACCTTTTCAAAAGTTCGGCAACATAGGCATGTCTTGGTTGGATATATTCATCTAGTCTTTTCCTTGCAAGAATGGCAACACCAATCTGCAGAAACTGACTCTGTAACAGGTGGAATTAAACATGTCAGGATGTACAAGTTGGCTACAACAGGAACACTGGATCAATTCATCGTCATCGGACTCAGTAAATTCATATTCGGAATCAGCTGTACTTAATAAAAAAAGATTCAGCAGGTAGAAAAATGCCTAGAGCAAATTATATGAAACATCATGTATTTTCAGAAATGGTTGTCTTGCGCACACCTCAGCTTATCTTGACATTCTTTTTTCCAGTAACGGTGTTCTCCAGGCCAGCTTATGCACACATCAGCTTTGACATTCTTTTCATTTACACTCAGAAATCAGACTAGGAAGGAACTCACCTGTATTAGCTTTGATTCTACTGTTTGATGAGAGTACTGAACTTTTGTCAAAAGGCACTCAGCGTCGGTTCATGAGTAAACAGGTTGACCAGTTAAATCAGGTGGAGGAAGTTAGGAATAAACACTACCATTAAGTTTCAGATTAAGAATAAAAGGTACACGCATCTGTACACATATCCAGCATGTATTTCGTATGCAAGCAACTATATATCCTTTATAACGGATTCAGATCTAATTTCAATCCACCCAAACACATTAGCATCTTGATACATAGAAATAGTATCTTCTGCACGTCTTTGCGCACTAGAACAAGTGAAACCAAATCTCTAGTATGAACTATATAAGCCATTTTAAACGTAGGAAATAACTATATTGCTTTTCCAGTAACAAGAGGCTTAGGAGGGGACAAAGACCTAATTTCAGGTGCAGATGTTGGAAAAAGTATGTTGAGTTTATGCATTAAAATGTCAGCCCTTGATGGAATCTCATTCAAAAGAAATTGCTGAACAATTGGTTTCTTAAACCACTCCAAGACAGCATCTCCTGGAGCCCTCAAAACAACCTTACTGACCTCGAAGGGTGATTCCACTGAGCTTAACATCTGTGCCACCACAATTTTCAAAGTTGGTCCAGTGACCAACTTGATCCTCCTAGGGACAACACCATAATACAACATCCGTTTCCTAAACCTATGAAGTGTATGTACCACTGCCACGAGAGCTGCTCCCACCGACAAGTTTCTAACATCAAGGGACCACGCAATATGTTGATCAAACACTATAGCCTTGGGGAAAAGCTTGTTTTCATAGGCAACTTTCCATACACAACGAGCACGATTTATTTGTCCCATGAGGACAAGATAGTTAAGGAGAACATTAACAAAGTACCTAGAAGCTCCTTCTTCTAGCTCATAATCAATACCTTGGAAGAATTCCCTCACAAAAGATAAAACTGGCTGTTTCCTCTGCTCTGGCCCAGTAAAGAGCCCACACATGAAAGCGTGAGCCTTATGTTTCGTAGCACTCAAGATCGACATTAAATGCCTCTCATCGTTCTCATCTTGGCATCTTACTAAATGGGCAAGAATTGAAGTGTAAAGAATGAGGTCAACCTTGGCAGCAGAGTTCACATATGTTTCAAGGAGAGGTTTGGCTGAGTCGTACAATCCGCTCTTCATGCACGATTCAAAGAGCTGCCGTATTATGAAATTATTCGTCCTGATTCCTGATGAACCCATAAATCGTAGCCACCTTAAAGCAAGATCAACAGAACCGTCCTTAATGTAAACCATTAGAACATCACTAGCATTCACATCAACTGAATATCCCATGGCCTTCATTTCCAGTAAAATCTTTGCAGAAACATCCAAAAGCTTCTTTTTGGCAAGAAGAGTTAGCAAGGCCGTATAAGTACTCAATCCTGGTCTCAGACCTGCATTAGTCATCGAGTTATAAAGCTTCATAGCCGCATCTACATGACCGGAAGCAGCATGCATCTCCAGCAGAGAAGAATAGGTGGAAGGAGTGGGCAAAAATCCTGCCTTTTCCATATCCGAGAAGACAGACATTGCAATATCAAGCTTTCCAGATTTCGCATGGGACTCAACAATCATGGTGTATAGCCCATAGTTAGGTCTAAACCCTGCTTTCTTCATTTCATCCCACAGCCTTAGAGCAGTCTCTAATTTTCCAGCCTTCACAAAAGACTCGATCAAGGATACGAACATAGTAGCAGATGGTCTGAGCCCGAAGCCCTGCATTTCAGTATATACCTTCATTGATGTGTCCAACCTCCCGGCTTTACCCATCGAATCAACGAGGGAGGCAAAGATCCCAAAACCTGGACGAAAGTTATTCACCTTCATCTGCTGGAAGAGTTTGAATGCTGCATCGAGGCGTCCTGACTTTGCAAGGTTTGGGATCATTAACTCATAACTCGATGCATCTAATGAGCACCCAGCTTTTTCCATACTCTCATATATCTCAAATGCCTTATATGGCAAACCGTTGTTTAGGAACACGGTGATAAGGGAGTTATAGGTCTGGGTATCAACTATGCAACCAGACTCTTGAATTTTCTTAAAACAGCAGAAAGCCACCTCAAATTTCTCTGCCTTGGCTAGGTATTGGATGACTCGATTATACGCATTAAACAGAGATGCCCCATTTTCGCCAGAATCAAGGACCATATCATCAAAAACCGATTGAATTCCATCAAAATCTCTGCTTTGGTTCAATTTATCAAACAGGGTAATGTAGCAAGCATCATTTGGCTTATACCAAGGTTGTCTCTTTGCCCACCGAAATAAACTTAACGAAGCATCACTATCTTCCATAACTTTCAACGCTTGCATAATGTGAGTCATATTTGGTATAAACTGAAGCTTATCCAATTGAGTCTCCATATCAGGGCCCCACTTCCACCTCTTCACAATCTCAACAAGCTTTGCCACTGCTGAAGCATTCAAAATAGGCTTCTTCAACCCACCCACCATTACATGATCATCAACCCCTGGCTCAACCGACCTTATTCCTTTCCCTGAGTAAATAACACTCCCTGATTCATCTAGATATTCTACATCTTCAGTCCATTCAGAACAGTAGTATCTCGAAAAGTAAGGAGCTTTAGCATTGAAATTAGCAGTGTTCTGATTCGCCGAAATAAATCGATGATTATTCCGAGAAATGTCAACTAATTTGCGGGTATGTTTAAGGTTTCTATAAAAGAGAAAGCTGCAAAAAATCATGGTGCAACCATTTATTTAAATCGGAGGTAGAGAGAGCGAGAGAGATGAACTGAAATTTATTCGGCGCCGGAGATCAAGCTTTTGCTTTTTGGTGTTTATTATTGGGTTCTTCTTCCCAATTTACGCAGAAAGACTGAAAGAGATGAGCTTTCCTAAACCCTAAACCCACGCAACCTGCTTCCTGCTCTGCCACTATTAACGGGTCGGGTGAAAGTCGGGCCTCTTCAGTAGCGACGTACACAGATAGCCGTTTTTAGAGTGACATAGTACAGCCGCTATCAAAATAATAGCCAAAAATATATACTATATTTTGTATATATATATATATATATAGATTTTATACGTTATATATAAATTTTATACATTTTTTCGGCTACCGAATATAAATTCTGGCGCGGCCTAAAAGGGAGAAATTCAAAAATAACCAGATTTACAAGTGTTCATTCAACAATAGCCACAGTTTCAGAAGTAATCGAAATTTAGCCACTTTTCATGTAAAGATAAATCTGAACGAAAATACTGTTTAAAATTCGAAAAATACTCCAGCATAATATACTGGAATTCCAGTATAATATACTGGAGTTTCAATATAATATACCGGTCCAGCATAATATGCTGGAAGTTCATACACAGGTACTCCAATCTCCAGTATATTATGCTGAAACTTTCCACGTGTTGGAGTTCCAGCATAATATGCTGGAAGCTCATACACAGGTGCACCAATCTCCAATATATTATGCTGGAACTTTCCGTGTTGCAGCAAAATAGTGACTATTTTTTAATGACTTTGCAAATGCTGGCTATTTTTGAATGACCACTCCGAAAACTGGCTAGCCCGTGCTACTTTTACGGCCTAAAATTAAAAAATGCCCACCCTTATAAGGAGCTGGTCCTTAAATAATAGCCTTGTTTTTTAACGTAGAAATGGCGTGGGGTAGCCACTGTTTAAGCTGGTATTTACTTTTTATCCAAATTTTTTAATGCTTAGCAATAGTAGCCACTAGTCTATTAAAATTAATATGAAAAGACTGTGTTACCCTTTCCTCCCCAAATAGAAATACACTGATGCATTCAAAACATAAAGACTTCGTATTCTCTTGTGTTCTCTTGGTACAAATCGCTGCTATGTCGAAGCATGTTAGAAATGGACCTCAGTAGACTTTTTTCGGATATGACGTTTTATGGGAGCTTCGTGAAGATTTTAGATTCGTCTCTACTTTTTTATTTAAAATTTGGTTGACGTTGAAGCTATTATGCTTCTGCCATTTCTCTTGTGGCAGAATCGGTGTGCTGATTATTTTTCTTTCTAGTGAGTCTAATGTAATAGGGTTTATTTGCTCTTAGCTCCTTGAATTTATTTTTAGATCTAAAAGTTGTGAAAATAAGAAAAAGAGTGATGAGTAAACAGGAAATGCAATTCCTTCCCATAAGTTAAAGGACATGTAGTCCTGAAGTCTTAAAGTTAAATTCAAAAGTTAAGGACACAAGTTCAAAAGTTAAGGATAGGCAGTCCTTAACTTACAGTTACAAGTTCTAAAGTTAAGGACAGGCAGTCCTTAACTTATAGATACAACTTCAAAAGTTAAGGACAGACAGTCCTTATCTTACAGTTACAAGTTCAAAAGTTAAGGACAATAGGTCCTTAACTTTGATTTCCAAGTTCAAAGTTAAGGATAGACAGTCCTTAACTTACAGTTACACATTCAAAAGTTAAGGACAAACAGTCATTAACTTACAGTTACAAGTTCAAAAGTTAAGGACAATAGGTCCTTAACTTTGACTTACAAGTTCAAAAGTTAAGGACGCTTGGTCTTGAAATTTAAGTTCCAAGTTCAAAAGTTAAGGACATGTAGCCTTGAAGTCCTGAACTTAGAGTTCCAAGTTCAAAAGTTAAGGACATGTAGCCCTGAAGTCCTAAAGTTAAGTACAAAAGTTAAGGACATGAGCAGAAGGGTATTTTCGTCCGGGCGGTTAAAGTTTATTAAAGTAGTGGCTAAAGACTAAAGACATTTTAAACGGTGGCTTAAAAGTAAATACATGTGTTATTAGTGGCCAACCGTGCACTCCCCCTTTTTTAACATCTTTAAAAAGTGGCCTCGGATCCAAATATGCACTTACCAACAACGACGGTGCAAGTTGGTTGGATTTAACTTTTTATTCATAGTAATGTTATGATAAATTGGTAGAACTTTATGCTATATTCAATTTAGCTATCATGTTAGATAACTCATAGATTCTATCAGGTTGTCAAAATTTTAAGTTTTCACTTATAGTGAAATCATTGGTAGGATTTCATGCTATACACAATCACTATTACGTTGGATAACTAACAAACTCTGCCTGATTGGTATGACTTTGTACTTGTCCAAATGTTCACTAAACTCTACCAGATTGACATGAGTTTGTGTTATTTACATTTGGCTTTATCAATCAAATAGTTCATCAAAGTCTACCTAATTATCATAAGAAGAATTAACACAAATAGCCGTCCACCTAATCTCTTAAACTAAAAATAGCCGACGGATGATATATGTGTAATTCATGTATGATATGTGTATGATTGTATATAATCAATGCTTAATCCACATATACCGGCTACAAAAAAAATAGTGAATCTGGCCAACTATTTGTATAACAATCCCTTATCATAATTTGCATGTATCGTTCAACTAAATGTTCTCGATTTGCAATTTCAATTTCGAATAAACAACCTCAAATCTCCTCAAATTGATCTCAAATTTAAGACAACCTCCAAATACCAACACAAGCGATTCCCAATCACCAATTTTATTAAATAATACCAAATCAAGAAGATTTATTTTACTTCGTCAACATTTTCTAAGTACCAACAATGGAGTTTTGATATTTTTAAGGAAAATCACTAAATCAACGTTTGAATTAAGAATTTAGGCACAAAATATCAATACTCAAGTGATTTTAACAATACCCAGTGATTAACTCACTTTCCACCCTCATACCAGAATTTTAAGCTTCTAAAATTGAAGAACTACGATATTCTTGATGAAGAACAATACATCACATATAAAACTAAAAATCAAGAAGAGTTTGGGGAACATTATTGAGAGTGCAGTCAAATAACGGGGCACCCTTTATGAGCTAGGGAGATAATAATTGGGAAAGCATTAAAAAGGAGTTTCTGCTGGATGCTGAAAGCTCTTTACTAGAGCTTAAGGTCCTTTAAAAAAAAACCAAAAAGAAAAAGAATTCCTTTGTAGGGCAATCAATAGGACAATAGGAGGAAAGGGATTCACTGTTGGCAGTTCACACTATTTACGGTTAAGATGAGTCTGATATTCCTACAATGTTAAGTATTCAGGATTCATTTGGATAAGTTTTACTAAAGGATTCCTAAAGAAAATGATCAGAGTGAAACGCAAAATCTGCTATATGAAAGCAAGTAGGAGATTTACGTTGTGACGGTGACGACCTGCTCGACAAATGGCTTTCTCATCACCTCACTGCCAGAGGGACCAAGAATCCTGCGATCAATCACCAGACATCAAACCTGGAGAAACGCAAATTTGAACATAATCATATCCAAATGGCCAAATATCCACTTAAAGACATGTTTTCCGGGCACAGCCAACATGCTCCAGGGATAAGCTTCCATATACCGACAATGCATCTATTGCTGAATCAGGCTCTTATTTTCTGCGCTAAGGAAAAAACTTCAATGACGTTTAATTCCATAATAAAATATGTGGTCAATCTAACCAGAGAACATGGTCTGCTTCTAGTTGCCAACAAGTCAGTACTTAAATTGCATCATTTAGCTGGTCCTTTGGCTGACACAGATGAACTGAGAGGAAACTGTATTGAATTCTAACGCTCTGTATATTTTGAAGGTTAGATACAAAACTGTGGCAGAATTTCCAGCAACCCCAAAATTGCCCTTTGATTTAAATGGTTTAATTTACAAGGAATGGATATTCCGAAAAAATGATGCAAAAGAATTATGACAGCGATGCGAGGGTGCCCCAATCTCATTCCCTGGACCTTGTAACAAAGACTGCTTTTCTACCACCATACAATGCGCTTCATTCTGAAAGCGTATAATGACAACTCCATCTTGCTAGGCCATTCCATCAACTTTTGCAATCATCTATACTTGGCACAAAAAACCTTAATTGCGCTTCTCTCATTCGTCAACATCTTGGACCCATGCCAAATCTGCTATCAAAATTTCAACACAATCATATTTAACCAATAAAAGGCACGTCATTTACAAATTATCAAGTCAACCAAACAAGTGAAGTGAATCAATCACACTAACTGGAAAGATGTCTCATACTATGGAATTCTGAATTTACAAACTAAATCACAAGACGTGGCACCTGGAAAATCTAGCAACCATTTTGAGACCCACTTCATTTCTGTGTTCATATAGAACTCTCTTAAATTTTCTACCCTAGAGACAAACATGACAGATATAAACATGTACAAAAGATGGTCCCAACAAGACATTAATTTGGTTTACAATGCAGATAAAATGAGAGACTTATGATACTTTTCTTATTAAATTATAATTGACATGAGGCATGTCTAAAGGTGTTAAGAAATGGACCTTAGGCCTAATTCAACCCCAAAAATAAGCTCATGAGGTGAGGATTACCCAAAACCATATAAGGCGACAAAAAATCCATCCCTCAACCAATATGGAACACTTAGCAATCCCCCCCCCCCCCACCCAAACAATCCCCCTGCACGCCCACGCCTGCCGACTTGAGCATAGATAATATAACATGGGAGCCCAACATTGGGAAACACAATAACAGGGATGGCCCTGGCTCTAATACCATGTTAACAAATGGACCTTGGGCCAAACTCAACCTCAAAAGCTAGCTAATGAGGTTAGGATAGCCCAAAACTAGAAGACAAACAACCGTCCCTGCCAATATGGGACACATAACAAGAGGAATCAAACCCCCAAAGTTAATTGCAATGCACTAGATACAATTGTGAAAGGAGAGTCAAGAGTATTATAACCTTGAAGCACTGATTCTACTGCTGCATTTGGGATAAGCAACCCTACAATTCGCTGATTGTCAGTCGTTGTCACAATCCGTACAATGCGGATTCTCCGATGGCTTTGGCGAGCCTGTATCCAACAACAATTGGGAACCAGTAAACGAGTGAGGATGGTGCAACAACCTTTTAGAAGAAAATTATCTCTCTCGACACAAGAAATAAAGCACAAACGATTGTAAGCAAAATCTCAGATGCGATGGCCAGAAGACTTTCTCTAGCTAAGTAGAGGATTTATATACCGAGCCTGCTCACTTTAAACCTACAGTATCCCTTTTTGGTTCGTCAAGTGTCAACAATGGTAGTGATATCTGGCAGTTGGAATACTGTACTTGAATTTTTGATAAATCAACTCAATCAACTGGCAAATGATTTCAGACAAAGAATGGCACGATGTGCTATCTAATTCATTGGTGACTTCACTTGTATTAGTGTTACATAATGAAAAACAGAAGAAGAAAAAAAGTCATGACTACCTACCTTCCTCACATATAAATGTACATGCAGAGGGAGAACAGCAAACAATCAGAACCCAGAACCTTCAGATCAGAAGATAAAACCATCTATAATGAATCAGCCAAAAAATCTGTGAAAAAGTAGGGATGCAGGCATTGTCATGTTGGTGTGGGATAGATAGAAACACTTTGCTAGTTTGGTGGACAAACACCTCTGAGTTTAGACCTCCAAGATTTATTCAATGTGGCTGTAGATCAAAAATCCACAATTGGCTGTAGATCAAAAATCCACAATTGCAGACAACATAAGAACTGCATAATCGTAAGACCGAGGTAATGACCGGGGGAAATAAACTTGGTTATTGAATAGGCATGAGAGATTGGGTGGAAATCCAGACGCAACATGATCAGTTGACAAAAAAAGACAGTTTTTCAGTGGAATCCTATTTGGTTGAATAGCAGCCAAGGAAGCATTAGTGACACTGGACAGGGTTAATAAAGTAGGCGTACACTTGTGCTAACAGATGCCCCATGAAAGGTAAAAAGGACGAGACTATAACACACTTGTTTCTTCACTGTACTATGGCTACTGAATTGTGGAATACTCTTCTTAACCTCTAAGAACTCCACTTGATTGTGCCTATCAGTGTGGCCAAATGTTCCAAAATGTGGCAAGGAAATCCAGTACCAAAGAAACTACGGAAGTTGTTGAAAGCTGTTACGTTTTGCTTTGGTTGGACATTACTGAAGGAGAGAAGAGAACATGTTTCAATGACATGCAACAAATTCTAGTATCCTTAAGGGAAGATGTTTGCGCACGTTTTTACTTTCCTGATCAGACACCATTGTTTTAACTAGTCTAGAAAATCTCCCAACTTTTTGAGCTCCTTGGAGCTGAAAGTGCAAGCTTTCTATGAATTATATGGACAGTAATTTTTTTGTGCAAATTATATGATTATTAACCCCCCCCCCCCCCCCCCAAAAAAAAGAATGCCACTTAGGAAACATGGGCAAACAACTGGTGAATAAGGAAGAGATAAAAAGCCTTAACTGTGAAACAAGATCTTAAAGGAAATGGACAGAAGATGTGAGGCAGTTATCAAAGATTGTGCTCTCTGTGTGGCAGGTACAGGATTCAATATATAATTCTAATCATCGCTTATCCTTGGGATTTTTGCAGATTAAAACGAACATTTCCAATGGAAGTGTTATAGTCGGTAATATAGCAAGGTGACACAAGCATGTTGTGCTGGTTCTGTTTGACGTTTCAGGCAATGCTCACATGACATTCTGTTTGGCAAGAGCCTTACAGTTATGGGTCAAAATATTACTTGATAGCAGCCATTTCCATTTGCTGTCCTTCTAAAGCCAACTTACGTTCCGCATGGTTTTGGATTTTGTTGGTCGTAAACAGTTTTTTTAGCAAGATAATCAGCTCTCAGTATTTTGTTTCTACTTTCTTTATCTTCTGACTTTCTCCATCTCTTGATTCACTTATCAGTTATCACGAGATACTCTTACTTTTTAGCGTATTCCTAATCGAAATTAGCACTTATGGATTTCTCAGCTCATGTATCGCATGTGTGACACATCCAAGATATATCAGAGAATATACTGTAGGAAAATGATATTGAAAAACAAATGAAAGAAGAATATCTTACTTGCTTAGAGAGCGCCTTCTCAACAGTTCCCCACACAGGAAGTATAAGCCCACCTAACACATTAACTTCTTGTAATCTTCTACCGACTGTGCAGAAACTGCCTAGCTTACATTTTGGGCCATGCATACACTGCAGGTGAAACCCAGAATGAGTTCTGAAAGAAGTGATCCTTGAAATACTCAGCAACAACAAATCCACGAATACTCCAAGGGCATTTTCATAATCCAATAAAACAAAACAAAGTTAGCTGAGCTTTTTATAGCAATAAGGTGAGCCTCCGCTCTCTACATTCCTTACAACAATCAAGGCCTAATAGAAACATTTAAGGGTGATCCTCTCGTTTTTTCCCCATGAAGCCTAGCTGGAATCAACATTTTTGTGTTAAAAGCATAAGTTTGCCCCATTAAATTGATTTTATTTCATCTTATTTTCTATTTACGGGCAAATAAAGGTGTACTAGAAACGCAATAAAAGGAGGGATGCAGCCTGCTTAAATCAAGGCAATACCAGCTATATACAATGAATGCATACACTGAAACCTAAAAATTGTTCCATATCTATCCACATCATGTACCCAGTACTCTCTGAAAACACAAATACAAGGTTATTTATCAAGGTTAATCTTTTATTCAGCAGTGTGCATCATTGTCTTTCTTCCTCTTTTAATCACCATAGTTCAAGCTACAGTCCAGCCTTTGAGTTCTGTCAAAATATTCATCAAAAGATTTTAGCCTTTTCCTCATCTGAGCCCCAGGAAATACCGAATTCCGCTGAAAATCCAGCACTGGTTCCTATTTGAGAAGAGATTATGTCTGAAACGAGGATTGCAATTAATAGTTTTCAATGAATCAATTTAAACTGCTCCATTTTCCCAGGTCTTTTCTTCTATCAGATGAACTCTCCCATATCAGGCTAGTGAAAATCAAAGTTCAATGGGAATTTTATTTGCTATTAGATAACCAATTCATAAACAATATCAGGATGCAGCAAAACACTGGAATGCTGATCCTATGGCATAAAAAGATCAAGGAAGCTTCGCAAGGCACTTTTCATCAGGGTATCCTGCAAGATATATGATCATAAAGAATTTTACCTGTTTCAATGAAACGTCATATTCATCTTCCCATCCATGACGGGCCTTTTCTAAGGAAGATAGTTTCCGGTACTTGTCTTTCAATTCTGCGAGGGGCATCTCCCTAGACATTGAGAAGTGTCAAGTAAAGCACAGCACAAGGAAGAGGAAGATGGGTTAGGGTGCAGAGCATGAAGCAGTCAATTCCTAAAAGGAAGAAGTTAACATAAAGCCTAAAAGTCAAAAGCCTTTAGTACCTAAGGGCCTCTCCAACAGTTGGACGAAATACCTTGTACATTCCTGAAGCAGAACTGAAATAACCACAAAACAGAAAGATCAAAATCACGGGCATTTGGACCAAAGGCACTTTTATGAACGAAATTAACATTGCACTCTTTAAACTAATCAAAATTGAACATTATAAAAGAAAAAGAATCCAACTACAGGTAAACGACTTAGACCATGCATGAGCCTGCATTAGTTGTGAAAGGAAGGCCAGCTAGGGGAACATCACGCTATGTCTCTTTCCAATTCATACAAAATCTTCAAATTGCTGGATGAAAGCTTGAGAATGGCACATTTTTACTTCAAAGTTTCATGAGGTATAAATGGTGCACGTTGTTCGTAGATAATTTTGTGTTAATTGATGAAACCAGCAAGGAACCAACTAAAAGTTGGAACTGCAGAGAACCCCTCTGGAGAGTAAGAGTTTTAAGAGTAGAAGTAAGACAGAATGTATACGTGTACATCCTCTTGTTTACACCAGAATGCCAATAAACATAAACATCTATCACAGTTATCGAGAAATAAAGAAGTTTGGTTTATAGTCCCCTTGTTTTGTGGTACAAATCTTGTCTGTACCTCCACTGGTAGAGCAGAATTCACTCCTAGAAATTTTTCTTTCACGAAGAGCTTCTTACAATAACAATATCTCATGAAAGAAAGAAGGGATTCGCAGTGTGCCAGAAGATCCACTTTGGCATGACCCAATTCAGCCCAAATATACGAGAAAACTGAGCCCAAAAATGTCTAGCCACTGAGTAAGCATATGAAGCTGTAGAGTTAAAAGAATTATATTTTGCTTCTGGTGAATTTTTTGGATACACACCGCCCACAAGGTCTATTAGGTTAAATAATTGGATGCCATTCTTGAGAACCATATTTTCTCTAGGTCCGCTACTCTTTTGTACACTTGTATACTGGGGTTTTCTCCTAAAATATTCCTTCATCAAATAATAACAAGGAAATTAGATAAAATTCTGAAATGGAGGAGCCTCACGAGATTGGAAGATGCCTAACAAGTTATATAGGACAATTGTGAGGCCAGTAATGTTAAAATAGATGAATTCCATTGAAATGAAAATGTTAAAATAGATGCAGAGTCATTTAAGATTGAACAAGATTACAATGACCACATACAACAACAGATGCAAGAAGCATAAATAGATGCTAAAATGAGAAAGATAGCATGAGATGGTCTAGTTACGACCTAAGTTGAATATGATTATCTAAGGTCTTAAAATTAGATGAGATAAACCTAAAATCACATGGAGAGAAGTTGTCACAGAAAACCTTAAGTTTCTCCTAATAAATGCATACTTAGCTAAAAATAAAACAAATGGATCTATATAAGTTCTACCAACTATTTGGGATTAAATTAGTTATCCATGTAAGGTAAGTGTGAGATATAGAAAATCCTTAAGTTGCCTTAAAGGGCAGCCATGTGCATTAAGTTCCTGCTATGCACGGGGAAATGGACTTGGATAGAGCGGAAAAGGTACAAATCACTCATAAAGCCCAGCTGATTTGGGATTGGGATTGGGATTGAAATGTAGTTGACTGATTGACATAGACGTAATCCTTTGTGCATGCAAAAGAAATACAACCTGGTCCCTTATACCAAGTTGAATAAGGTTGACTGCACTTGCAAACCAAAATACCAATATACAGAAATAACAAAATAACCGACCAAAAATTTCCATACCCTTCAAATGCTAATAGAAAATGCCGTCTTCCCAACCATTCTCGTTTGGATTCATAGAATCCACTATTAGTTGAACTAGACACATCCTTTTGCTTCTCTTCAAGCAACGCATATGCTGACTACAGGTGGAAAATAAAAGGTTACAAAGTCAACTTGGAAGTTATCCATCTAACTCAAGTTTATAATGGTAATATATACATATATATACCTCCCAAATGAGTCCACGATCCAATGTAAAAGTAAACAATATGGTTGAAGCCCCGGACAAGTTGTCAATATGAACAGTCTGTAATAGGTTGATGTCACAACATGTTTTATATAAGAATGCAAAGACAAAACAGGAACAGCATAACCTTTGGCGTCCCTTGTAGTTCAACAGTGGTAGCTTTCATATCAACAATTCCAGAGTCTAAATGTCCTTCAAGGCGTGCATTCTGAACTAAAAGATCAAGAATGCTGACAAATAACTCAAAAAGCCTGAATTCAAAACAAAATTTTTGGTTACAGACATGGATAGCAAGCATCCATATTTAAATTGATAGATAATAGACCTATTTTGGATTTCAGGAGGCAATCCCAAGAGCCTGTTAAGGAAACGCCCAACATCATGCATGTCCGAATCAACTATACGACCAGAAAGCTTTCCAGAGTCCTTTCCATTACCTTAAAGATCAGCAAAAGCAAAGAGTGGAAAAAGGGTAAGTTTGGGATGAGAGGGTGAACACTGAAATGCTAGTCACCAAACCCAAACAAGTTTTGACTATTTTTTATTAAGAAGGAAAACTTAACTGCCTTCAGCAACGGACAATAATTTTTCCTAGCATGTAAAGGAAACACGAACAAACACCACCGGCCACAAAGATGCATGAATCTATGCACAACCATGTGTGCAGGCACAGAAATATAAAAAATCTTAAGAGTCTCTGATAGAAGCCCTCCAAGTAATAGAAAGCAACTTATAAGTGTTGAGAGTCTCCCACATCTGATGGTGATGGGGACTTGGTCTCCAAATATGGCATGGGCAAACCTCACCTCGTAAGCTAGCTTTTGTGGTTGAGTTAGGACCGATATCCATTCTCTATCATGGTATCAGAGCCGTACCCATCCCAATTCTTTGTCACACCGATGTCGGACCCCCATATTATATTGTCCACACTTCAGTTGGGAGGCCTGGGTGTGCAGGTTGGGAGGGCGAGGGTGTTGAGAGTCTCCCACATTGGATGGGGATGGGGGAATTGGTCTCCTGCTTGAGCAATCCTCACTTTCTACCTTTCGGGGTTGAATTATGCCCAATGTCCATTTCTTTATTAATAAGTGTTCTCTTTTTTATCCTTAAGTCCAATACCACCTATGCAGGGAGCATGTGTGGGCTTTTATTAATATTGAAAAACCTCAAAGAGGAAAGTACAAGTAAGGGGGCTAGACCTTACCTTATTTTCCTATTGAGGGCCGAAAGAACAACATATATAGTAGGCTGGTCTAATGAGCAAGTAGCCATTAAGTTATCATCGAATGGTTTAACAGAAGAACCTTTCCTCTTTCTTTTTTTTTTTTTGCTTAAAGATGTTTTCCGCAATCAGAAGATACTTGATTGAGAGGCTGTGATGACTTAGATAGCCCTGATAAACTTCTTATGCTAGTATTCATTTGTCTCCACTAACAATACTTTAAATTGATTCATTTAAAGAGCTAAACGTAGTACCAAGAACTGAGTCTCTTATTATTCCAACAGAAACAAGCGCAGCTTTCCCCTTCAAAATGAAATCCTGTATAGCATCTGGTTTATCAGCAGAACAACCTGGTGGTACAAGTGGCAAAGGATCCTGCAAACCATAGAATGTTAACTTTTGATCTGCACATATACAAGCTTAAGTGGGAAAGGAATCGAATACAAGATAAAAATGACAGTATCAAGCAGCAGTCAGACACCTGCTCCATGATGCCTCTATACAACATCATCAGGGCCCTCTTCCCAAAGGAACTATCATAGTTATAAGCACTAAGAGATGGTCCAGCTCTGCAATATATCAAGAGCAATTGAAAAGAGCCGCTGATTCACAAGCATGTTGTCAAAATCAGACTTGCAATATATGCTAAACAATATCGCACTCACCGCCGATCTCCTTGAGTCAGTGCCCCAAGTGATTCAAGTCTCTTAGCAACAACAGATGCAAACCGCCGTTCTCCACCAAGATTAGTAAAAAGTAGTCTGTATATTGAGAAAGAGAAAAATATCACATGTGAAAGATATGAAATAAGTGATTTATACAGGGAGATTGATTTTTGGCAAGTATGAAAAACATATTTAGTGGCAACTTGTAAAGTCAAGGTACGCCATCATATAGTTACAATGGCAACTCGAGTTACAATGGTGACTCGTACAGTCCAGGTTTTCCATCATATAGCAGAACTATTATTCACGTATAAACAGACACGGTACCTACTTATACTCAGGTGCAGAAGCTTGATTTGAGCGATGAGTTCTTCCAAACTGCTGAATTGCCCGATCAGCACTCCAAGGTAATTCCAAAGTCAAATGGACCCTTCTTCTCTGACATAAGGGAAGAAATTCAAACAACATAATCAGAAAACAGCTACCAAAATCAACCATCAATTAAGGATCGAAAGATAAATATAGAAAAGAAGGTGTAGTAGGGTGTCTAGTGTCTACTACATTCACACACACACATAATATACATATATATATTTAACAATCTTCATTGAAGTGGTCATGCAGTAAATGATGAAAACAAAAAATCAAAAAGCTACCTGGTTTAAAGCCCTTCTATCAGCTTGCAAAGAAACTCCAGCTGACCCAGCTTCAGAAATTATAGCTACCAGCTTCTTCCCATCCATGAAAAGCTGCTTCTCATGTATATTAACCATTTCCATGGATACATCCTTCCTGAAGCAAGAAAAAATTGCTCAGCTATTATGAGAAAGAAAAGATATAATCTGATTTAAAACATCGCAAACTCACGTGTTTCGTGCCTGATAGGTGACACCTTTTCCACCAGATGCCCTCACGAGCATGCCCTTTCTCCCTGTTATTTCTGCCACTTTCTCTGGGCCCCCAAGCTGCATAAGACTTGAAATATGTAAATCTGTGCTTATAATGCCTCAAAGAGACGCTTGGGTTGGGTGCAAAGGTGGAATTTGCAACTGCATAAACCACCTAAACGTTTTGAGCATTTTGAGCAGTCTACCTAATTTTTTCCATTATCTTACGATGCAGTTATTACCTTTATGGCTTCTTTTGTTGTTACAAACCTTTGCTTTTGTTTCTTTTCTGATATTATTGTCTCTTCTGTTGAGCCGAGGGTCTCCCGGAAACAGCCTCTCTACCCTTCCGGGGTAGGGGTAAGGTCTACGTACACTCTACCCTCCCCAGACCCCACTAGTGGAATTTTTACTGGGTATGTTGTTGTTGTTGTTGTACCTAATTTTTTCCATTGAATAGTGGTGTGATATGGCAAATTTAACTTGTAATGCCTCAAAAGTTGCAACTGGTGCCCAGGAAAAGGCTTATAACTACAGTAGAAAATGGATGCTTGTACAATTAGTACAATCAATTGGAATCTGACAAATAACAGGTTTGCCATTAAGATCATTACCAGATTTTAAAAAATCGAACCACAATGGGGCACATTTCACCTAGCACGGGAGGGAACTAAACTGAGGCGTAGAAAATAAGCACCATGAATTTTTAATGTTTACACATATAAATTATTTAAATAGAATAAAATTCAATTTTTTTTTTATAAATTATGCATAAAATTTGGTTAAAAAATTAAGAATTAATATAAGTATCAGCAATATTTTAGAAAACAAAAATGGAATATTTTAAAAGTGGAAAATGAAAAATATGTACGGTCACCCAAAAGGATTTCATTTTATTTTTCAACAATATTTGCCTTTTGATGATGGATTGCCCCATTTCACAATTGTTAAAACACACATTTTGCTCCGTGTAATTGCTTACACTAAGCAACAACTTTTAAGGACTCTTAACCCTTCCATACGTGGAAGCGCAAGCACAAAACCACATTATTGCATAGTCATGGCACCCCCTTCCTCGTGTTCCTTGTTGCAACCTTAATACTTGCCAACCATGACGCCTATATTGCTCGGATATGGATGCGAATCTAAAGGTCGGATTCGTCATCATATAAATTTTAGGATTCAATGGTATGGATCCCAGTGCGAATACAAGTACGGATATGAATGTCAAGAAATGGCTGATAAATATATAAGAATAATATATATCACAATTAGTTATTTAAGATTGTTGAAATTTAACTAATTTTAGACAACGAAGTGATTCAAATCCATTACTGCTAATAAGTTAAAAGAAAAATGACTATTATAGTATTATATAACTATAAATTGATATAATTATAATTGTTCTGATAAGGAATATACAGTCAACCCTCTCTATAACAGCCTTATTTGTTCCGATATCTTTTGGCTTTTATAATGAATGGCTTTTATACACCTATAACAGCATTTGACGTTCAAATAATTTTTGGCTGTTATAGATAAAAAATTCCAAAAATCAATTATGTTTCCTTTTTTAATGTTACATATAAAGGATAAGAAAACGATTCAAATTTAAAATCTCAAAAGATTTGCATATTTCAGTAGTTAAATATTGAAGAAAGCTAATACTATATTAATAAATTCATAACAAAACCTATACATATTTAAACTCTAAGTCAGACATTTTAAAGCTACCTAGAAAAATAAATTCTTTCAAGATTGATGGAATAACTTTGTAATTGTAGCTTATTTCGTAGATTTCATTCTCTTACTAATACAATGCTTGAATTGGCGAAGGTTCGTGTCCAAATTTTCAGCAAAAATGTATCCAATAGCTTTCTCTTGAAGACAATCTAAGAGCTTAACAGTTAAATTTCTATCTAAATATTTTTTTAAATTTGTCCAATGCAAAAGATATCATATGCAAATCTTCAAATCTAATATATTATGCAAGATAGAAGCTTTGTTTAACGGAAAAGATTGTGTGCATATTTTTAAAAATATTAGTAGTAATCTTAAAGATTCTATATGGCAGTTATAGAGGGGTAATTTTACAAAGAACGTTCTACTATAAATATGGTTGTTGCTATTATAGGTAAAAAAGTTGTTATAGAGAGGTAAAATATAACTTAAAAAATCGGTTTTGAAGAAAACTTTGGCTTTTATAGTGAATGATTGTTATATAAAGATGCTGTGAGAAAAACTTGGCTTTATAATTTTCTAGAAACTATGTAAAAAATACTATAAGTCACTATAGTTAGCAATTTAAAATATTCGAAAGTATTTGCAAAAAATGGTTAACCGTATTTGACTCTCCAAATAGTAACTACGTTACATAAAGTGGAACGGAGGGAGTACAAACAAAGGAGTCGGAAACTTAGGAAAATAGGGAGTGAAGGGTAAAAATCTTGTCTGGGAGGAAAGTGCCTGGGCACCATGCCCGAGCAATTAGGATGTCTACCTCACATGGAATATGTTTCTAGAGCATATTTAGATAGTTGTTGAACAACATCACTCTCTGGGTACATGAAAAATCAAATAAAGCGGGTTTAAAAGCAGGATTAGAGATTAAAAAAAAAAAAGCTTTGTCGTGGTCAGAATGAGCAGTGAGAATTTGCAAGCAAGAGTAGTTCGAGAAAATATTTCTAATAAGTTATTATGATTGCTCGAGAGAAATCAAAATAAGTATAGTGCTCACGATCAGCAAAGAACAAATTGACAAAGTTATAGATAACGTGGCGAGAAGGATTTCGACTACTGGGGAAATCATAACTATAAGCCTCCTTAATCTTGTCTTCAGCTCTTTGCTTAATTAGTTGATAATTTACTGCATTTCCGTTATTTGCAATTAGTTAGTTTAACCAAAGAAAAATCATTATTTGAATATTTTGGATTGATTTGCTTGAATTCTAGTGATATATTAAGTTGTGATTGATGAGTTAATTCCCAGTGGAATTCGACTCCGGACTCTTAAACGAATTATAATTTGCGAGGACAGCTAGATGGTCGAGCGTGATCACAATGTATAAAAACTTTAGGTGTAATCAGTGTTCAAAAAAGCGACCGCTTCCTCGCTTTAAGCGAGAAGCGAAGCGAAGCGCCGGGTCTGTCGCTACCTGTACCAAAAGCGACTCAGGTACGTAAAAGCGGTCGCTTCTACCAAAAAAGCGAGAAGCGGGAAAAGCAGAAGAAGCGGAAGAAGCGATCGCTTCTTGAAATAAAAGCCCAAACGTGTCTTTTTCAATTAAAAGACCCAAAATCGAGTGAGTCTCTGTTTTAGTCATTCTTCAGCAGCAACCTAGGGTTTTAAACCAGCCCTTTCTTCCTCAAAAAACCAATGATTTCTCCCTCACATGAAGCAACGATTTGTTCAAGCAAACTAGGGTTCTTCTTCTTCTTCTTCAACATTACAACAAGTCAACAACAGCTTTCAGTTTCAACAGGTATGTTTTTATTTTCATTCTTCTTCTTCTTCTTTTTCCTTTTCTTTTTCTTTCTAAACGTCCAAAAAGCGCCGAAATGCTGGCGAATTTTTTCCAGAAAATTTATGCCCCGTTTCTGCCCAATTTCTGCAAATTATATATTCAAGTATTGAACATTTGCTTACAATTACATGTGTTGTCTATGCCGTATTTATTTTAATTTTTTTTTAAAAAATTCCGCTTCACTTCAAAAAAGCGGGCGCTTCGCTTCTCGCTTTTCGTGAAATGGGGGTTGTCGCTTTTCCTCGCTTCACGCTATTTTTAACACTGGGCGTAATGGCTTCTTGGCCACTTAAACTTGTAGGGCTTTTGAAAGCCGATACATGAACTTTGTATTTTCCCATTTGAACACTTCTACTTGAGAAAATGTCTACTAATAAACACCTTTGATCGTTGACTATGCTTATGTGGCAATATTATAGCTGATGTGGCCATTTGCGTGTTAATCACGGGTATTAAGCGCGTGAATACGATACATAATTTTAAAAAAAAGATAAATAATTAATTTAAAAAATAGAAAAACAAATTCAGCTTTATTTACCCATCCCCGTACACTTACCCCTACCCCTTCCATTTCTTTACTCATTTTTCGATGTGTTCCAAACATAGCCTGAAAGGGTTCATTGCAGGAGACACAAGTTGTAGAACGGGCAAGGACGCCCTTCTGGATCGAGTTGGGAACAAGCGTCTCCAGTTATGGGAAGCCAGCTCGAAATAGTGAGAACACCGGTCACCGAGATTATCAACCGTCCGAAAGGAGATTAATCTGTCTCTGTCGGTGTATTTTACCACATCGTAATACACACTCCCTCCTGTGTCTCATATTGTTGAGAAGTTTAATTCCATGTCAATTGTTAAAAAGTTTGACTCGAAATACACACTCTCTCAGATTGTTGTAATAAGAAATTGAAAAGCAACAGTGTTCGTAGCTTCTTAATTTGTTGAATTTTTTTGCTGATTTGCTAGAAAAAATCGGGTCAGATTTCAATCATGGTAAAAGTTATTCGCCGCTCACTAATTATTCTCTCTGATTTTTGGAGGTGGTGATTTTTGTCTCTGAGTTTGTGATTTTTTTCTCTATGATTTTTGGTGGTAAAAGGTTGGACTTGAAGATTTTGCATATGCTTCTTATTTTGTAGGTGAGAAGATGATAAAACAGTGGAAGTGAAAAGTATTAGGTGGGAGAGAAAAAAACAATCGCCGGAGATATTTGACCGGTAACATCCGGAGGTTTTCAGGTCGTTTTATGGTGGGTTCTGAGGGAGTGGAAGGGTTATGTGCAGAAAAAGTTAATTTGACAAAGAAAAAAGAAAAAAAATAAAAAGAAGTGGGACCTTGAACATACAGGTGTCACAAATGTGAATGAATGGAAGATGTGGCCATACAAAATATTAAATTAATTCCATGTCAGCAGCGATTGAACAACACGCACCATAACAAGTGTTTATTAGTAGGCATTTTCTCAAGTAGAAGTGTTCAAATGGGAAAATCCAAAGTTCATGTGTCGGCTTTCAAAAGCCCCACAAGTTTAAGTGGCCAGGAAGCCATTACGCCAAAACTTTACACAGATAGTCAGGGTTTCCTTGTTGGTTTTTTGGGGATGTAATCAGGCACAAATCCTTGTGCTATTCTGTTTTAATAAAACTTACCATTTCAAAATAAGAGTACACTAAGCACCCAAACCCAACACAGAGAGGGATTACCAAACTCGAATAAAGTAGAAAAGGGAAGAACCTGATCGATAATATCATCCAACGGATTGTTTGGAAGATCCAAAGAACGAATTATATCCAAAATTTTGGACCTTCTCTCAACAGCTCCTTCATACCTTAACATCATATAGGTGGTTAGTGTTAGACCTTCCTCAAACACCGAGTGCGATGATCTATGATAAAGTGAATATAATCAGAGCAGCACATTTTCACATGTTCCACCTTTTCAAAAGTTCAGTAACATAGGCATGTCTTGCTTGGATATATTCATCTGTCTTTTCCTTGCAAGAATGGCAACACCAATCCGCAGAAACTGACTCTGTAACAGGTGGAATTAAACATGTCGGATGTACAAGTTGGCTACAACAGGAACACTGGAGCAATTTTTTCCTCTCCTACGTGGATGACCACCGATAGCAGTAAGAAGATCAATCCAAAAGAACCAAATAACACACCAAGGGAAATAGGAGATCCAAGATTCAGGGACTAGTACCTCCTCCGAATTACAAATATCACAGATCTGAAATTCATCATCATCGGACTCGGTAGATTCATATTCGGAATCAGCTGTACTTAATAAAAAAAGATTCAGCAGCGAGAAAAATGCCTAGAGCAAATTATATGAAACATCATGTATTTTACTCTGCAAATTATGACAATGCTAAGAGAGTTCGGGACAACTTCAATAGATAATCCAACTTAAACACCTGAAATAGTCATGTCCATGGAACCTTAACTAGCAATAAATCCTGTGACTACAAAATTGTTGTGTAAAGTCCAATCTACTTCTAGTAACAATATACCATCTATAACCAGAGGGTTTCAAGAAGATCTAGAGGTTCTGACATTTTTGAAAGATGAACACTGAATCCCAGAGCTTATACTCCCTCTCTTCCTATTTATGTGGCATAGTCTGTATTTCGAGAGTCAAACTACTTAATTTTGAAGGTGAATTCTGACATTGAATCTTTAAGTTTTTGAAAATAAAATGTACATATTTGGAAACTACGCAAAATTTAACAATTCAAAATATTTAAAATGCAAATGAAGCAGTGAAAAAGAAACTGGTTTGGCTCACGAAACCCGAACACTGCCACATAAATTGGGACGGAGGAAGTAGCATACTACGCATAGTTGCATGTATACAAAAACTACTAAAAATAAAAGAAGATGTATGATAACTCCCCCCTAGAATAATACAGTATACGAGAAGTTTGAGCATATATATAACCAGAGAATATTGAAAGCATCAATTTTGGATGTGGAAGTAAGTCGTTTCCCAGAATTTCCTTATTTGCAAGAAAATAGTTGGAAATTGATTAACAGCGGAACTGCAAAACATGATAGGGAACCACCATTGCCTTACCTCAAAAAGCAAAATACCGAAATGGAATAGAGAGGCATAATTAACAAATAAAGAGGTAAAAACAGAATTCAGGGATTAGGGATTAACTATCTGATTCTTCATCACTCCTCTGATCACTCGTTTGCCATTTAGCAGCTTTTCTCACTCTCCCTCTAAATGATACACCAGGTGTTGCAGAGTGTCTCTTTCGTTGAAGCTCTTTGACACTTTCCTCTATGCATGAATTAGAAAGGTAAGGAAAACTGTGGGCATTGGAGGAAGATACACAAAGCCATTACAGAAACCATGCACATACCAGGAAGTGGTTCAGGTTTTTCAGGCAATGGATAATTCTCTTCTACAAATTTAAGTAACAACTCACGAGGTCCAGAAACAAAATCATCAAGTTCAAGACCCTATCAAGATTTCAAAAAAACACAAGAAGATAGGTTAAAGAACACAATTTTCATATCTGACTTGCTTATCTTTTTTTTTTTTTTAAATTTCATTAAATAAGTACCAAGGAGGTACTAAAAGCATAAAATCTACAGCATAGCTGTACCAATTACAATCTCAAAACTATGTGACTTGGCTTATCCTTCGAACCTGAATAAAAAAGTGTTTAGGAAATGTAAATACAGAGAGAAGAAACATGACACAAGCCATGTGACTTACATATTTAGAAACAGCTTCCTCTGTTCTTGCTTCTCCAGTGCTCTGAAGGCCTACGACTACACATTTACTTTCTGCCAGTGCGTCCTTTGCGATTCTAACTACCGCAGGCACCTTAGCGGACATACACATGTGTCTAAAGAAGCGCTACATTTGAGAACAGGAAAAAGGAGGCAACTGAGACATACATCTCTTATAACATAAAGACATTGTTTTCATAAAGTAGCTTCTGAGCCATAAAAACGGAGATCTAAAACCTGATGACTGGCCCAGTAAAGTCTCCAGAGCTGATTAGAAGAGGGCTTATCATCACTGAGAAATGCACCAGCTGACAGCAACTCCACTCTAAGCTCGGCCCAGAACTCAGCTGACTTTTTATACATGTCCTGAGAACATAACATAAAGGAAGATTTTCATTATGCTCGGGGGTATGCACCAGAAAGCAGCACATGCTTCTTTAAAATATTCGTGAAATCAGAATACACTGGAGCTTAAAACAACAAATTACAATCACAATTCATGAAGAAAATGGCAGAATATTTTGGCATTTCCATTCTTCATATCTCCCATCCCCTGAATAAGCTAAAGAAGAAAAGGCATATTTCCCATTTAAAACATAGAAAAAATAAATGAAGTATCAAAACCCAAATGCATATCTAGTTGACATATCAAGAAAAACAATAGACTGCATAGTAAAGATCAAGTACATTGTTACTTTTGTTCTCTTTCAAGGATCCATAAAGACCCTCCAGGAAATTATCCTATTAAGAAATACAAAGCGGTAAATGACTTCAGAATCAAGCCACATCGAATAAAGTAACTATGGCAGGGATATGCTCCAATAAAAGGAATACAAAGCTCTAGTGCAAGGCATATAAGCAGCTAGTTCTGACACTATTCTGCCACTGCAATAGGTAGGAAGACAGGGATTCAATTTCTCACACCTGGTAGCACTAGTGTGATTTCATTCTGAACCAGTGTGAACAAGAAACCACATTTTACCAATGATCATCCCCCCCCCCCCCCCAAAAAAAAAAAAAGAAAAACAAACATCATACCTGCATCTTGGCCTCTAAAGGTACTTCAACAACTTCAAACTCTGCACCTTTGTAGCTAAGTGTACGACACACATACATACCCCTAATACGTCAAGAGGTTAGATAGTAATTACATAGACTGACTTGATAACTTAGAAATAGATAGCCCACAAGAAACCTTGCTTTCATGTCCATGGCAACAAGTTCAAGTGCCCCGACACCACCTTTCTCCATTGCACCTGTGATATCCAAAGAGAAAAAGAGGTGAAAACAGAATCAGCTTTAAAAGTTTAGACATCTACATTTTAAGCCACCACACATACAAATAGGGCTTAAGAAATAAAATCATAAAAGGCAGTCTCAGTCCAATTTTAATTCACCTAATTACAATTTAAAAAGTCAAAAATTCTTCTTTGGCAACTAACTACACATCTTCTTGGACATTTTACTTTCTAACATTTGAGTTTGGTTGTGCTTTTTTACAATTCTGATCATAAAAGTTTTAGTTTTAAAGGAATTAACTGAATGGATGTGTGAATCAATATAAAGTTTGTCAATTTGATACGTGCTAACCACACAAGTGACTCTTATTTTGTGATAGTTCTGCTTTCTTTTTTGGGTTTCTTCTCAAGCATCTTTACATTTCTGTAGTATATTTTTGCATCTTCGGCAAAGGGACTTGGACCCTTCCACGCCTACTTAGTTGAAGTGAGAATTTTATCTGTTGGTTGATCCAGGTGAGAAATGAGAAACCACCCAACAAAATTGCAAAGTCCACACACTGACTCACTGGTTAAAGGTAGTCGTTAACATTTCAAGAAGATGATAAGTGTTGCTATTCAAAATTTATGTATAATGCAGGCTAAGCCAGGAGAAACTATCCAATTTTCTGCCACATACAAATCTTTCAATTTACACCAAAAAATCTAATTGTTGTAAACATGACAACCACATATCGATCTTCCAAATTACACCAAAAAGCTAAATGTTGTGTCTTAGACTAAGTATAATTGTTCCTTCAAAACAACTATCATCGATTAAAAGCTAATATGATTGTTGTTTCTTGTTCCAACGTGTCAATAATTTTCAGCTGCTGTAGTGCTGCTAGTTCAATTAAATTCTCAACTTCAGTTGATTTATACTTCAACTTGAATCCGCCTTGCATCCATGACTTTACAAAATGCAAAGCTTGAGTGCTCTCATAGGGTGTTGAAAACGTCTGTTTATCTATCTTATCACATTTGTCGCAGAAAAGGTCTTCCGGTGCCAAAGCAGTTGCTTGTCCAACCAACAAGTCCTGAGCCATCACTGATTACCATGGGTAGCTTTTGCTTTTCACCTTTCATCAGTCCAAGACATTCGTTGACAATATAGATGCAGGCTCTTTTAGATATTGGCTCGGCTCATATGTGGCAGAGGACCTTGTCCCGTGTTTTATCCTTGTTTCACGTTTCTAACAAGCAATTTCCTATGCAAAAGCTTTATTCTTCGATCAAGAATGACAGTCATATAGGTGAAGACATTGAAAACCTAGCCAATATAGCTTTAGGCTTTTGTGGCGATATCCTCAGCACCACGCTTGAGCCAGCCAACTACTACAGGCACCTTCAGATGATATGTATCCTTCAGATGATATGTTATACATGAGGAAAAGAACCAAACTAATTGTTAGTACTTTATCTGTGCATAATCCATTGATGGTGTTATAGAAGGGTTTTAAATATGCATGCAAGATATTCACATCATTCTTCTCCGCCGTCTTTAGGAGCACCCTACCGCCTAGTAGTTCATCATACTTTTGGACAATAATTTTTATTTGAGTTATCTACCTACATGGAGAAAAATAATTAAAGTCATCACTGAACCGCAGATTAAATGTAAAAGCAAAAACATTTTTTCAAATATCATTTATTGTCATTCTTCCTAAAGGTAGTCTTGGTAAACATCGTTTTTTCTTAAAAGGGTAAATGGCATTCCATTGATGGGAAGAAAGACAATAAATGAGATCTGAAAAAATATAATTCTGTTTTTACATTTATCTTGCGGATGAGTGATGACTTTAATTATTTTTTGCCATGCAGGCAGTTAAATCAACGGAAACTATTGTCCAAAAATATTATAAACTACAAGGTAGTAAGGTGCTCCTAAAGACGGTGTAGAAGAATGATGTGAATATCTTGCATGCATATTTAAAACTCTTCTATAAACCATCAATGAATTATGCACAAACAAATACTAACAATTGGCTTGGTTCATTTTCTCATGGATAACACATCATCTCAAGGTGCCTGTAAAGTCTCTCAAGGCAGCCTTGGCTAGCTCAAGAGTGTTGTTGAGGATATCGCTACAAAAGCACAAAGCTATATTGACCAAGTTTTCAATGTCTTCACATATATGACTGTCGTTCTTGATCCAAGAATAAAGCTCTCATTCCTAAAAGTCTCATTAGAAACTATTCCACCCGCCATTTCCTTTAGTCACCAGTTCTGACGTTGCACAGGAGCTAGAAGTTGAAGGAAGTGTTTCTTTTGCAAAGGAAATTGCTAGTAAGAAACGTGAGACAAAGATAAAACATGGGACAAGGTCCGCTGCCGCAGATGAGCTGATCCAATATTTAAAAGACCTTGCATCTATAATGTCGACGGAAGTCTTGGACTGGTAGAAAGTGAAAAGCAAAAGCTACCTACGGTTGTCAGTGATGACTCGGGACTTGTTGGCTGGACAGGCAACTGCATTGGTGTAGCAAAGGTGATTAGATAGATAAACAGATGTTTTCAACACCCTATGAGAGCACTCAAGCTTTGCATTGTGTAAAGTAAAGGTGGATTCAAGTTGAAGTATAAATCAACTGAAATTGAGAATTTAATGGAACTAGCAGCGCTACAACAGCTGAAAATTATATGACATGTGGAAACAAGAAACAACAATCGTGACGGGTTTTAGTTGATGAAAGATGTTTTGAAGGAATACCTATACTTAGTCTAAGATACAAATCGAAGGAGAAACTTCATAGAGTCCTTAGTTGTGGATGGGGCGAGGATTGAGGGAGAGGAGGAGGTAAAAGGGATGATAGGGGGTTTTATCAGAACTTATACAAAGAGGAAGTTAGTTGGAGGCCGACTTTGGGGAGAATAGAGTTCAACCACATAGGGGAGGGAGAGTGAGTGGCTAGAAAGGGCTTTCGAGGAGGAGGAGGTGCACGAGGCTGTGTCGAGTTGTGCTGGTGATGAGGCCCCCGGCCCTGATGGTTTCTAGTTGGCCTTCTTCCAGCTCTGTCGGGACACCAAGGGAGAGTTGATAGAAGTCATTGAATACTTCCATGTGAATGGTGTTTTCAAGAGAAGTATCAATGCTTCTTTTATTACTATTGTGCCTAAGAAAAAAGGTGCATCTTGTATCAGTGACTACAGTCCTATTAGTCTCGTGGGGAGCATTTACAAGATTATTTCTAAAGTGCTTTCCAATAAACTCAAGAAGGTTCTTGACGTGTCTGTTTCGTCCTCCCAGAATGCGTTTGTGGAAGGTAGGCAGATCCTGGATGCCGCTTTGGGAAAAATAGAGATCCCGGCTTACTATGCAAGTTGGACCTTGAGAAGGCTTTCGACCATGTCAATTGGGAGTTCCTGGATTTCATTATGATGCGGATGGGGTTTGGGGCAAGATGGAGGGGATGGATCAAGTTTTGCATTTCCACAGTCAAATTCTCTGTCCTGGTTAATGGTAGTCCGTGTGGTTTCTTTGGCAGCTCCAGGGGTCTCAGGCAAGGAGACCCCCTTTCCCCCACGCTATTCATTCTAGTGATGGATGCTTTGAGTAAAATGATGGATCGTGCGGCGGGCGGAGGCTTCTTGAGAGGATTCTCAGCTCCGATCGGGGTGCCCAGTGCCCGAAGAGTCTCGCATTTGCTTTTTGCGGATAACACCCTGAATTTCTATGATGCCGATATGGATCAGTTGACCTTCCTGAAGCAGGTCCTGCGGTGGTTTCAGATAGTATCAGGTCTCAAAATCAACCTCGGCAAGTGTGAGATTTTCCCGGTGAGTGAGGTTGCTAACATTGATGATTTGTCTTATGTTCTCAGATGTAAGGTGGGCTCCCTTCCCACTACATACCTAGGTCTCCCATTGGGCGCTTCGCATAAGGATACTACGGTTTGGAATCTAGTGATCGAAAGGGTTGAAAAAAGATTAGCAGGCTGGCAGAAACAATACTTGTCAAAAGGCGAAAAGGAAGTGCTCATTAAAAGCACTTTATCGAGTATGCCCACCTATTATTTGTCCCTGTTGCAAGCTCCTGTGAGCATCACAGAAAAACTGGAGCGGCTTCAAAGGAATTTTCTTTGGGATGCAGCGGATGGAACTAGAAAGTATCATCTAGTGAATTGGCAGACAGTCACTTCCCCAAAGAAGTGGGGTGGACTTAGAGTAAAAGATCTTAGGGTATTCAACAGAGCTTTGTTGGGGAAATGGCTGTGGAGATTCGGGGTAGAAGAGCATGCTCTATGGAGGGAGGTCATAGTAGAAAAGTACGATTCCACGGGAGGGGGTTGGAGGACCAAGGCAATCACAACACCTTTCGGGTGTGGCATGTGGAGGAGTATCATGAAGAATTGGGAATCCTTCAGCGGCAACATCTCTTACAGGGTGGGAGATGCAAGGAGAATCAGCTTTTGGAATCATAGGTGGTGTGGAGAGGATACTCTGAGGGTCTCCTTCCCCCACTTCTTCAAAGTTTCAAACCAGAAGGAATTGATGGTCCAATAGATTCGTAAGGAGCATGAAGGGGGGGGGTAGTATGGGACCTCTCATTTAGAAGGAACATGCAAGATTGGGAGATTGCGGAGCTCCAAGATTTATTGACACTGCTATATGGGCAAGACAGGCCCCAGCCATCTTGTGATTCTTGGAATGGGGTTTGCGTGGCGATGGTCTGTTCACCGTAAAGTCCTTTTACCAGAGTATGTTGGTGAGAGAGGAGGCCTCTTTTCCATACTCCTTGATCTGGATTCCTAAGGCGCCCACGAAGGTGTACTTTTTTGCATGGCTAGCAGCGAGGGGAGTAATTTTGACTGCTGAGAATCTGCGAAAGAGGGGAATTACACTTGTTAGTTGGTGTTATATGTGTAAAAGCTAAGGGGAAGAAGTTGATCATCTTTTGTTGCATTGCCCTGTGTCCTCGACTTTGTGGAGGGCGATCCTGAACCTTTTTGGTGTTCAATAGGTGATGCCAAGCACTGTAAAGGAAATGCTATATAGCTGGGCTGGTTTCCGTAGAAGAAGAAAGCAAAAGGCGTGGAAGTTCGCCCCGTTAGCTCTCATGTGGATAGTTTTGGGGGAGAGAAATAGGAGAGCTTTTGAGGGGATAGAGTCTCCTTTTTCACATCTTAAGAATAGTCTTTTATCTTTGATCGCTTTTTGGTGCACTCATATAGCCCCTATTTGTATAGAAGAGTGGGCGCCTTTTGAAGAGAATCATGTTCTGATGTAAATTCTCTACTTTTTGGTATACTTCTTGTATACGGGAGTTCTCTCCCTTTTGATTAATACAATTTACCTTATCAAAAAAAAAAACAAAGCTTACAACAATTAGCTTCTTGGTGTAAATTGGAAGATCTATATGTGGTTGTATCATGCTTACAACAATTAGATTTTTTGTGTAAATTGAAAGATCTGTACGCGGCAGAAAAATGGATAGTCAGTCCAGGCTTAGCCTGAATTGTACATAATTTTTGCATCACAACACTTATCATCTTCTTGAAAGTAGCAGAAAAATGAGGATGTTGCAATGGATGTGTGGGCATACGAGAAAAGATAAGAGTAGGAATGAATATATTAAGGACAAAATGGGTGTGGCTCCTGTGGAAGAGAAGTTGAGGGAATCGAGGCTGAGATGGTTTGGTCATGTGAAGAGGAGAGACGCTGATGCCCGGTTAGGAGGTGCGAAAGGTTGCCTGCGGCGAGTCAGAGGAGGGGTAGAGGGAGGCTTAAGAAAAACTGGGGCGAGGTGATTAGGCAGGATATGGCTCTGCTCCATCTTATCGAGGACATGACCCTCGATAGAAAGGTGTGGAGGTCAAGTTGATACACAGTCTAGAGTTTTGCCTTGTCGTACCAGTAGTAGTAGTAGTACTAGTCGGGTACCTTCCTATTCCTAGTCCCTTGTTTCTACATGGTATGTAAGTATTAGCAGTAGGATTGGCACTATTCTTGTAGTTTCATATCCCTGGATCTCTGTCATTATTCGTTATATTATTTGATTACACTGCCTTATTACATTGTTGTTGCTATTGTTTTTCGATTGCTCCATTTTCAACGTTCTTCAGCCGAGAGTCCTTCGGAAACAGTCTCTCTACCTTCATAGGTAGGGATAAGGTCTGCGTACACACTACCCTCCCCAGACCCCACTTGTGGGATTCCACTGGGTTGTTCTTGTTGTTGTTGTAGCACTTATCATCTTCTTGAAGTGTTAACGACCACCTTTAACCCGTGAGTCTCTATATAGACTTTGCACTTTTGTTGGGCGATTTTTCATTTCTCACATGGACCAATCATCAGATAAAGTTCTCACTTCACCTAAGTAGATATGGAAGAGACCAAGTCCCTTTGCTGAAGATGCAAAAATATATTACAAAAATATAAACATGCTCGACAAGAAACCAAAAAAGATAGCAGAGAACTATAGCACATCAAAAAAAGAAAGCAGAGACCTACTTGAGATGGAAAAAGAAATTAAAGGGAAGCTAGAAAAATGGGTAAGGACTAAGGAAAGTGACTCATATTGTTTTGCTAGTATGACGAACATGCTGAATCTGAACAGGAACAGAGTCTGGTAAATTTCGCCGGTGAACTAATACATAGAAGCTTATTGGGTTCTGCAGCAGATAAATTGCTTACTATTAATCCTAGTATAATCAAAGAAGGTAGGGTCCTTGACAGGTGCATGAGTTGCTGCTAACTACCCCTGTTACAAAAAAAAAAAAGTGTATCAAGCTCTAAAGGATATTGATGATTTAAAGGCATTCAGTTGTGATGGGTTCAATGCACACTTCTTCCAGAAGGCTTGGGCTATAATTGGTGATGCAACTACAGACGTTGTTACACATTTCTTTTCAACAGGTATCCTAAGGTAGGGATAAGGTATGCGTACACACTACCCTCTTCAGACCCCACTAGTGGGATTACACTGAGGTGGTTGTTGTTGTTGTTGGAGTCCAGCTCCAAGTTCAATTTGGAAATTTTCTAACCAAACATTGATTTTGAATTTTGAACAACAACAACATTATACCCAGTATTATCTCACACCGAATTTTGAATTTTGAAATAAAGTGAAAAATTATTCCGGAAAAAAGTGAATAATTCTCATGGCCAAACGGCTCCTTGGTATCAAGTATCATATTCCCACTGAGCACATATCCAGCCAAGTGTAAGCTTAGAGTAATTGTGGATGCAAACAAAGCAATCAATAATCTACCACAGCAAAACATAACCACTGATATATCATCTTCAAGTTCCTACCTTTTTTTCTTGCATCTAGGGCCGCTATATGAACTAGTATATAAGCATTTAATACATTAGGATAAAACTTACTTTTAAAAGTCATTGAAAGTGAGATGACTCAGGTAGTTATAACCTCATGATCAATAAAACTTCGCTAGGAACACAAGCACTTCCTTAGTGCTGGTTTTGCTGTTCATGCTATATTATCTTTTGCTTACTGATCAAAATTTTAAAAAAAAAAAAAAGAACTATGCTAAGAAACTATTAGTTTTAGCAATCAGAAGCCTGACCTAAAAAGTCACGGAAATTGAGAAAAGCAGTTCCAACTCCCCAAAGACCAAGGCGAACCATGTAGGCCATATTGCGAGGCTCAGAAGCACCAGTCGCTGAACAATAAACAACACGAGCTTGAGGAAGACGAGCCTGTAATACAAAATGCAATTAGTATAACGACCATGTGCTTGGTAGTAATAGTTGTTCATGTGCTACGGATATCAAGAGCAATAAGTATAACGACCCAAAATTGTCCAAGGCAAATAAACCCAACATAGCAACAAGTCTACTCAAAGATTATGCAAACTTATCAGAAATGACAAGTTTTTTTCACCACTACCGTATTTCTTTTTTTACGAATATGTTGTACAGTGTTCATCACTGAATAAAAGCATAGCTTAATGGGGGATTGCAGGTGTTGATATTGACCTGACAAGGTTTTGTTCTCTAGCTTCTGTTGCAGGCTATACCACTCAAAGGCTGGCCCCCTAACTTAGGGGTTCTGTTGAGAGGCCTAGATAAAAGTTATTAGAATCCCATGGTGAAACGTAATGCTAAGGGTTTATTATGGTTAGGATGGAGCATTTTCATGCAAGGATTAGCTAACCTTCATTCCTGCTTGCTCTCCAGAATTCTTATTAATTATCCATCAATTCATTAAGTAATAAAATTTGATTGTGACAGGGAAACCACAGCGTATAGGATGCACAACAAAAGGTAAAGAATCATCATGATTTTCCATGAAAAACATCCAATTATATATACTAATAGGAAAAACTGATCAAAAAAGATTAATACAGGTTAAACAAATATAGCAGGTGAAAAAAAAAATGGACCTCTGGACATAACCCAACCCGAAAGCTAACTCATGAGGTGAGGATCACACAAGACTATATGAGGAGACCAAGTTCCCATCCCACATCCGATAGTGAGACAACTCAACACCCCTGCACGCGCACGCTTGCAAACTGGAGCATGTAAAATATAATATAGGGGCCCAACATCGGGTAAACCAAATATTGGGATGCTAGCTCTAATACCATGAGGAAACAACCTCAAAAGATAGCTTATGAGGTGAGTATTGCCCAAGGCCATATAAGGAGACCAAATCCCCATCTCGTTATCAAAAGGATTTTCCAAATGGTTGGCTCATGAAAAATAATTATGCATGTACGTGAGGGGCATGTTGAAGACATAATTAACTAAATAAAAGTTAAACTCTCTCTAACAGCTTAAGCTTCTAGATAAGATGATCACACACTATTCAATATGGTATCAGAGCAAACAAGAGGTGCTAGATTCGAGTCTCGCCGCCACCCATTATCAAAAAGAATTTTCATGCGCATGACCCACGAAAAGAATCAAGTCCACACATGAAGGAGTGTGTTGCAAAAACATAATTAACTAAATAAAAACGCGATCTCCTAAGTTGCTCTGACGCGGCAATTTAGGCGCCACACTCGTGTCGCACGACACTAGTTTTTAGATGCGGGTATGGGATCCGTACCGGATCTGGTCAAATAATTTTGGGTACTTTGACCACGACGAACGGAAAAATTCGAGACGAGATACAATTTGATTCCCGAAATCAGAACCAAAACTCGGGTAAATTTGAAGAAAATAGCATACCTTATCTAGGAAATCAATCATTTACTAATCTACAACAAGAGAATAAAAAAATTCACACTTTACAAGCTATACGTAAGTATTCCACAAAATTTCTCATAATTTTATAGATATTTTTATATTTTTATTTATTTTTGAATTATTTTTAGTCGGATCCCCGCAACCGTATCCGTACTAGGATCCATATCCCCAAACCTTAGAATTTACATTTCGAAGGATCTGACCTCTAGATCCGCACCCATATCGGATACCCGCATCGGTGCCCGAGCAACTTAGGCTATCTCTAACAAAGCTTATAGATGAGATGATCACACACTTCTCACATCTCTCCTTCCAAATAATCCTCATAAGCACTAAGCAGAAACTTCTCATACCATGTTTCTCTATCTCTTCGAAAACCTTACCCAATATACCATCAAGAAATGAAGTAAAAGAACGTTATCATATTCCCCTACTACTTAAAATATGAACAATATCAAAGTCATCCTACGTTTGTTTTTTAGAAATCCTGCACCCATAGGCCACCCTCAACAGGTATATCCGAAGAAGCGCAACTACTTCAAAGAAAGAATAATAATAAGAACTACTTAAGGATGTCATTGCGATAAGACTTTTCTTTTTCTCAAACAGCAATAACTAAATATTTCTCTTTATTTGTTAGATTACTTGTGGTGACAACAGGTCCACATGTTGTCAACCATGTGAAAAACTACACATTTCTCATACCTCTAGAGATCACATGGAATAGAGGGAAAGGTCCTCGCCTACATCAGTAACAATTTGCCATAAAATGAGCTACAAACATTCCTTCCCTCAAACCATCCCACATCTAATATCTACAACCGTAAGAGTGAGGGATTTTCTAGTCGCAACAACAACTAAGCACATTGTTATGTTCTTCGACCTCCCATCATGGAATTTTTTCGAAAATTTAGGTTCCATATGATCTCACCTCCGAATTCCTTGTAAAATTTAACCACATTCATGATAAAGAGTATCAATAATAGCTTGACAACTTTAAGAATACATCTCCACAATGTCTGCTAGCTAAATCCATCCATCATACCATTACGCATATTGAACTAGAAATCTCAACAAGGAGTCCCTCACAAAATTATGATGCCTCTTCATGTTCTAGTGTGGCTAAAGCAATTTGAACACCTAATGACGTACTTATCGTATAAAGGAATACATTCAGCAACATCATTTTGTGATTGTAAAGAATATGGGGTTTGGGCTGGGGCTATTTAGGCCTCATTTGTTTTTTTTAAGATTAAGACGTCTGAATCTGAATACACATCTGAATATCAAGATGTGTATTAAGATTAAGACATCTGAATCTGAATACATATCTGAATATATTAAGATGTGTATTAAGATCTGAACAGAAATAATTAAGACTGTTTGATTTTTAACATCTGAATGTATAAAATTTATCTTTATTTGAAAATTAATAAACATAAAATTCAAATGAAATACTAACTAACCTAATATTCTATCAATAAAATATAGAGTTTTTTAAAATATCATAGTTGTTGGTGGTGATGGCTAACGGGTGAATGCCGACTAGAAGGCGCTGGTTGGTGGTAGTTTTGGTTGATGATAGTGGTTCATGCTAGTAGCTAGTAGTGATTGGTATTGGTGGCGATTATGATTGAGGATGGTGGTGGTGGGTGGTGATAGTTAATAATGTCGGGTGGTGGTAGTAGTTGTGATTGAGGAAGGTGGTGGGTGGGTGGTGGTAGGCTATATTGATGGACAGTGCCGGCTGTGGTTGTTGATGGTGATGGGGGTGGTTAGTTGTGGTAGTTGAGTCGGATGAGTGTCGATTGTGGGTGAGAATAGTGGTGGTCGGAGTGGTGGGAATAGTAGGTGGTGATGGTCGATAATGGAGGCTATGATTAAGGATGATGGTGGCGTGGTGGTGGCGGAGGTGGAGGTGGTGGTGGGGGTGGTGATGGTTGAGTATGGTGGTAGTTGATAATGGTAGGCGGCGGTGGCAGTTAACAATGAATATATGATAGCATCTTAATGAAATTAAGTCTCTATTATAGATCTTAATCATACAGACCTATCCAGACCCATTAAGTGGTTGTGAAGTAAAAAAACAAACACACTTAATGATTAAGATCTGAATAATTAAGATTCAGACTTTAAAAACAAACGCACTTAATGTCTGAGATCTGAATGATTAAGATTCAGACCTCCATTAAGTGCAAACAAATGAGGCCTTAGTATATATGAAACAAGTGCTTGCATGGGAATGGATGTAGTTCCTTCATTAGACTCATTTGCATAAGGTAATCAAAAGGGGTACCTTTTTATAGGTAAATAATTTTCATTAGCACCAAAAAGGGGAACAAACTACAGATATAAGGAGTATGAAGGATCATGTTAACGATATAAAGAGAAATCTAAACCATTAATTTTACCCTATATTCCACACAAGTACTAAGAGTCCACAACAGATGATATAATGATTTGGAGTCATGGTACTGAATTTCCATTACCTTATAAAACAAGAGTAATGAATTTCCATTAGTTCATGCTTTTTTGTCCGCTCCCTCTATAATGTTTATGTCGATGGTGAGGTCTTATAAGATAGAATTTATCTCCATCTTTTTGAGTTCTTTATTCTTTTAACCGAAAAACAATTAATAGACGAAACTAGAGATGTTACTAAGTAAAAAGGAACCAATAGGTAGAATGCCATGTATTTTGAAGAAATATGCTAAATGTATACCAAATAGATACTTTTCTCAATTTCTTCTATATTTCTTCAACTCCTTCCATTTACAAATGGACTACGAGTTTTTCTGATTCAAATTTTCTACAGTACCATCATGCTTTTCCTATGTATTAAATATTTAATTATAAAGATATCATCCAATTAGAAACACACCTTCATGGGCGCCCTGCAACCCAAATAGAACGATGTGGAAAAGTAGATCTCCCTCCCTAGTAAACTCTGGTAATACGACTTAACAGTGAATAAGTCATCCTTTTTTTTGTTGATAGGTGAACAAGTTGTCCTTATTCTCTCACCATCTCCATACAATAAATGCAGTATTCGGTGCGTTTTGTTCATATAATAGCACCATTAGGCTAAAAAGTTCACCCATCTCCTAATGCTGAGGTTCCTCCTAAATCTCGAACAACTAACTTCCTCACATGTGACTTACAAATCTGTTGGACTGTCATCTCTTTCTGACACGAGACTCCGTACAAGTTAGGAAAAGCTCTCCTTGACTAACTCTATCCACACTCTCAGTGCCCGCAAAAAACTAATCATGCTTTCGTCCCCAACCCTGGAAAAAAATGAGGCCACTAAATTCATTCCACCCCTTCATGTGCTCCTCCATAAACCGCACCGAAAAGGAATCATGATGTCTGTACTCCTCCAACCAACATCCTGAGATGTTTTTCTGCTAACACTCCCCTCCACGTAGCATTCTTCTTAAATTCAAATCACCAAATCCACTTCCCTAATAGAACTTTCTTAAAAAACCTAAGATCTTTCACTGCAAGTCCTCTCCATTTCTTTGGAGACATGACTTCTTTCAAATTCACGGAATGAAACTTGCTAGTTCCATCCGCTGCATCCCATAAGAAGTTCAATTGAAGTCCTTCCGACCTTTCAGTTACGATAACGTGGCCTGGAGAAGCGACAGAGTAAGATCCTTTCGACAAAATACTTACTTCCCTCTTTTCAAATATTGCCTCTTTTGTCATCCGACTAGCTTGTTCTCAACTCTTTTAATCATCGAATTCCACACATCAAGATCCTTGTTTGAGGTACCAAAGGACAAAGGTAGATCCGTACAGATAGTAGGTAATGCACCTAGCTTACATTTCATCACCTGCGCAAGCTCGTTAATGTCATTCACCCCGCCAATTGATATGACCTCACATTTTCTAAGGTTGATCTTGAGGTCTAGAATAGATGAGGACATGCCTCAAGTATGACAGTTGGGAGCCATTTGCATCACAAAATACCACTCACCTACAAATAAAAGATACGCGACTACGACGTTGCTATGCCCCATAAACAAGGCAGAGAAACCCCTTAAGAGACCTCTTGCAACAACACTGTCCATCTTGCTCAACGTCGCCATCACCAAAATAAATAGCATGGGAGATAATAGATCACCTTGGCTCAAGCCCCTCGAGCTACCAAAAAAATACACTCTCTTATTCACCAACACATAGAATCTAGCAATAGATATGCAAAATTTGATTATCTCCTCCACTTATCCCAACGCCCATCTTCAACACAATGAAATCCAAAAATTCCCAATTCACAAAGTAATAAGTTTCGCAAGATCCAAGACATAAAATCCCCCGACTCTCTGTTCTTCTTTCTGAGTCAACTACCTCATTTGACATATAGAGTCAAATTCATTGCAGAGGTTAATTTTTCTTGTCTTGCTCTCTTCTTCTTCTCCATCTTTCATCTGCTTCTACTACATTCTCTTCTTTGACTTTTGTTTTATTATTCTTCTCTCTAGAAATTTTGTTCTCTTGAAATTTGCTCTCTTAATGAGTTCTAGTTCTCTACTTTTCTTCTTGTTATTCGACCTGACATGCAGTTAGCTACACTCAATTTTTTCTCTAGTTGTTCTTCAATATTGGAACTAAAATTATGGGTGTGTTTGGTATAACGGAAAATGTTTTCCGTGGAAAATATTTTCCAAGAAAATGTTTTCTTGGAAAACAAGTAGTAATCTTATTCATTTTCCGATGTTTGGTTCGCAAATTAAGGAAAATGATTTCTCAAGAGTATTCATAAATAATTTAGATATAATAAACATGAAGCCATAAACTTTCAAACCAACAACCTTACGAATCCACAAATTTCATAAACTTTCGAACCGCTAAACTTTCGAAACCGCGGAATTTCGAACCCGTAATCTTTATAATTTCTAAACCCGTAAACTTCCAAACACATAAACCTCCGAACTCATAGCTTTGGTACTTGTAAAATTTTGAACCTTTAAACCGATAAAAAAAAAAAAGCTAAAACTGAAAAATATATTTAAAAATTATTTTTTTTCGCGCGGGGGGGGGGGGGTAGGGGGGGGGTAGGTGGGGGTGGGTGGTGCAGACGAACGAAAAAAACAGAAATTTGAAATTGTAAAAAAAAAAAAAAACTAAAGGTAAAAAAAAATTCTTTTTTTTTTGCGGGAGGGGGGTGGGGGTGGGGTGGAGGGGTAGTAGGGTGGGTGGTAACAGAAAAACTGAAATTTAAAAAAAAAAGCCTTTTTTGGAGAGAGGGGGGTGAGTGGGTTGGTGAGGGTGGAGAATGTTGAGAAGGAGTTTTAGAAAATGTTTTCCCTTTTCTTGATAAGGAAAACATTTTCCTTCAATTGGAGGAAAATGAGTTGATAAGGAAAATGTTTTCCAAAATATTTAAGCCAACCAAACACACCCTATATGTAAATTAAACATTGAGCTGAAATTACTTTCGGGACTAATTTCACTTTTTCTTCTTATTATTCGGCACATGCATGCTTATACATATATACATATAATGGTGGTGTTCGGGCCAACTTGCCCGCACCTTGACTATTCTGTAGAATACACCAGCATAGGTACAGGGAAACTCTCGCTTACCAAGCTTCGACAGAGGTAAAGATTACCTTTTGTTTTTTGTGTCTGTTGAGATTTGAATCTCCAAGGTTTGCATCCACTTCATTAGCTACTAGGCCACACCTTTGGGTGCAATGGCTGAAAATATAATTGGATAATCTTATTGGAATTCTAATTTGTAAACCTCTAAATTCATGTATGTTATGGAACTTTAATCCTATTTTTTTAAAGTTGTGCATCGCTTCTTCTTTCTAGCTTAACACCCTAGGAAAAGACTGCATATTGGGATACACTATAATGCAATTCTTCCTAATTGGATTATCATCTACACAATGTAATGAGCATCTCAGAGTTATCTCGCATATTTTCTTGCTAGGGAGATTTGGTGAGATCATTTACCATGTTATTGAGCCGAGGGTCTTTCGGAAACAGCCTCTCTACCCCTTCGGGGTAGGGGTAAGGTCTGCGTACACACTACCCTCCCCAAACCCCACTTGTGAAATTCTACTGGGTTGTTGTTGTTGTTGTTGAATCAAAAATCATTCCTCCTGGAATGAGTTTTGAGATTGTTAGTACCAAGATTTGGGGCTCTAGTAGAGCACTGCGATATTTGCCGTTGTGAATTGCCCAAGGCTTGAATTCAAAGAATTCCCCAGGCAATTGAATGCCCTAGGTCACCGTGTGGGACAGAGTAACAAATTGTCTCTTCTTGCAGGTGCAAGATAGCAGGATTTTCTTTCTCGAGCGGCCTTAACTATTCTTCAAGGAGACTGGAAAAACTTTCTTTCAGCAAGCTCTATGTCAGATTATCCGTATTTCTTGTCCTTCTATATTGTCACTAATGAAATCTTTTCATTCCTACAAAAAAAAAAACTTACAAGAAAGGGGAAGAAGAAAGAGGAAACCCAGACAGCAGGAAGAGATCTCAACTTGCTTTTCTTTCTAGCACAATATATATTTTCTGGGAACTCAATGTTTCAATGACTCAATTTGGATGGAACCACATTTTCACCGAAATTCAATGACAAAATTTGAAAAACAAACCTGGATTTCAAGTACAGCTTCACCAGTTCGTGTTGGCTGTCCCCCAGCTTCAGGGACCAAATTTTTTGCCTTGTGACACTACAAATAAATAGTAAAACCATAGCCAAGTGAGACAAGTTGGATGTCTCTTTCTCGCAAGAATTTGGACTACTAACCAAGATCCATAACATGGATACATTTTTTTCTGCAAACTATATTGAAATTAGTCCAAAATTATACCTCATCAAATATGAGGAGACCGTCAAATTCTGGCCCACACCACTGTACAAGCTGCTGCAAACGAGACCGACCTTTCTCTGAAGATGCTATGAGACTGCTGTATGTTGAAAAAACAACTCCCTCCCTGATGCCAACAGACTTTGAGTCAAGCTTAGAATAAGGTAGCTTGTTCAAAGCATGCACTACAAGAGAAAGTTATAGATATTAAGTTACAAAATCCATTCAGTCATTAACCATTTGGAACCGGAAACAACAAAAGAAAAGAATGCTAAGGAACCATACATAGTTTCACCATATCATACGTACAGCTGATAAATCAGAAAAATCCTACGTAGATCCACAAGAAGAAGCAACTCATTGTATGCGATAGGTACAAATCCACCTCAGAAAAAAGTAGAATGTGGTCCATATGCATCGTCAATTGACCCAAAATAACTATGTTTTAGCACTTACCACAAATAGCCCAAGAATAAGATCAAAAGATATTCATTGCTGTCTCAAACTACAAAAACATCTTTGTCAACATTTCCTTTAGATTTCTAATAGAGTAATTAACACCTCATTCCGGCTGCCTCTATCCAGGCACATTTTGATATAAACAAACAGAGAAGGAACGAGCTAGATCGCATGCAGCATTTAACCTGAGACCATATTTAGGACTCTCAAATAACTACCTGCTACACACATAGCACCCACATCATCCATGTCTCTTCTTGCATCAAATTTCAGATCTGAACCGACAGAGATCCACCTAGGGAAAAGCATTATGAAAAAAGGAAACAATTACATTTAATTTTAGAAACTAAAATGCATTTGATCATAAACGAAGAAAAACAGATCCTTTAGAAGTATATGGAGCACAGCCATCATTTAGCAACAAGGAGACGACTATTTAATTAATGTAACAACAACAACAAATCCAGTGTAATCCCACAAGTGGAGTCGCGAGAGGGTAGTGTGTATGCAGCCTTACCCCTACCTTACAAAGGTGGAGAAGTTGTTTCCGATAGACTCTCAGCTCAAGCAAAACACAGTCATAGCAGTTTTAAGAAGAAATACAGTAGTGGAAAAGCCATGAAAGAGAAGCAGCATCAATAGCAAGATAATAAGATAACAGAAGCACAAGAAACAACGTGTAGTGATAGAATCGAAGGGTAAGAAAAAAGAGAATAGTATTAAAGCTACTAGTATGGCGAAGACAAACGCTTGACTACCTACTAGCCTTGTACCCAAATTTTAGCCCTCCATACTTTCCTATCAAGGGTCGTGTCCTCAGTAAGCTAGAGTTGTGTCGGTCCTGCCTAATCACCTCTCCCCAATACTTCTTAGACCTACCTCTACCTCTCCTCGAATCCAACAAGGCCAACCTCTCACACTCCTTACGATAAAAAGTAAATAAAAACATCTTAACAAAACAGAGAAAATTTATTTGTTACAAATAGTTAAGTTGTAGTCCGCTTTCGAGTCAATATACTTGAAAGCACCAAAACGAAATTTGCTCGGGAAAGATCAATAGTAGCAAAATCAATTCAGACAACTCTTTTGTCAATAGCCAGTGCATAAAGCGAATATTGAATATTTGGTACCTCCATCATATACTATCTTTTTTGGTTCCACCACTAGTTGAGTGTGCATTTTTATTTTTTTTATTTTTGAGAAATACTAGTTGAGTGTGCATTGAAAATACTATTGGTACACACTCATTCAAAGAATGGTAGAACATTAAAACAATCAGTACGTTTAGATTTTAAATCAAATTTGTTAGATAGTTTATGTATGTACTAGTAGTCGTACCCGCGCGATGCGCAGTCAATATTAAAAAATATTAATTAAATTACATTGCGATCGGGCTTGTTTGAATAAATTAGATCGTATTGCTTTAATAAATTTCAATTGTCATCTTATTTGTCAATGTGCTATACCTAATAATAAAATCGCTATTAAATTAGAGGGACTTATATAGTCATTGAATAAATTGTATTCTTTTGTTGTCAATAATTTTATCTGAATTTTAATGAATAAAATCTCTTTTAAATTAAAGGGACTTATATAGTAATCGAATAACCTTTTTGGTCTGTATTTTTTTATTATATTATCCAATATATAATATAATTACATTGTTAATATAAATTTGTATTAGCATATTACTTTGTTTAGTATTTTTGTCTATTACTTTCTTTTTGTAATATAATAGAAGACATATATTTTATTACTCTTGAAATATTTTATTATTTTAAATTTTATCCTATTGTTCTCAATAATATTATCTGAATTTTAATGAATAAAATCTCTATTAAATTAAAGAGATTTGTATAGTCATTGTTGAATAACTTTTTTGTATTTTTCTTCATTATATTATCCAATATTTAGTAGCATATTATATTATTTAAATTATTGTATGCTACTTTTTTTCAATATTATAATAGAGGATACATTTTTTTTTATTATATTATTCTAAATAATATTTTCTGAATAAATAAACTTTTTATTTTAAAAAGAAAAGAAAAATGATTAAAAAAACAAAAAAACTTAAATTGGCAGTTTTTTATTATATGGTAATTTTAGTTTGTTTTTTTTAAATAATTTTAAAACTCCAACTTGAAACTAGTCTTCAATTTGAATGGACGGTTTTTTTTAAATTTTTGTTTTTTTATTATAAAATATTACTTTGTTACTTTATAGATATTTAGATTTACAAATAATAACCAATAACTAATTATTAACTAAATAACTAATAATTAACTACTTATGCCATGTGGCTTTTTTCTAGGTTACCACTTGGCTTAAGGAGAGGGCTTTTTCGTCTGCTTTTAATAATATATAGATAGATTTTACTATATTATAGATATTTAAATTCAAAAATAATAGTAACTAATTAATAACTAATAACAAATTATTAACTACTTATGCCATGAGGCTTTTTTCTAGGTTGTCACTTGGCTTAAGGAGAGGGCTCTTTCCTCTCCTTTTTAATAATATATAGATTAGTATGCTTAGTCCCACATTGGAATAGAAGTAGTATGTAGTTGTAGAGCGTAGATATAAATAGGTTGTATTATAGTAAATGATGATAATAATATATTTTCTCTCCCGTGCTTTCTCACCTGGTATCATAGCGGAACTTAGAAAATAATTCATGCGCAGCATTCCGGCGACATCGGGAAGAAAGACCAGTCGCCGCGCAATTTTTCCAGCGACTTAAGGATGTCCATTTAAGAAAAATCAGTAGATGTCAATGTTGTGAAAAAGCAACACCACCACGAGGTAGATCAGCCTGCAGCGACCAACCCATAAAAACATCTCCAACAAAAACCTCCTCAACCCAAACGAGCAGGCCAAAGAAAATTTTCCCGCGAGATTCTTTCTCACGCATCGGCGCAAGACAATTTCCAGCCATTTTTGGGCAACGACTCTTGAGGACAGTTGGCTCGCGAAGCAATTCAGAGCCTACCCATCCATGTTACACCAAATTTCGACTACCTTTTTTATTTTCCGGCAACTGTCTCCATTTTCCGGCGCGTGAGCCGCTTTCTAGCCTGATTCCGGCAAAATTCCTTGACGACAGCTTGCTCGTGAGGTGATTCTGAGCCTACCCATCCAGATCCCATCACATTCCGCCGACTTTTTCATACTCCGATGACTTTTTTTCTTAAATTCCGACGAGAGCAGTGGTTTTTCGGGCAAAAACAATGGTCTAGTCACTTTTGACCAACTTACTACTAGCATAGTGACTGGAACAGTATTTGTGATCAATATAACATTTGGCTACACTTCTAATTGCCTATTTTGAGGTTATCTCAGCATTGTTGGTATTCTTTATCGAATATCTGGTTTTGTTTGGTTGACGTCTCTTAAATCCATTATAATGTTAGTTAGATTGGATTCTCTTGGAGTTGGCTCAAATACCGTTGGGTCCTATACTTCGAATACCCAGATGGTTTCTTTACTGGACTATATTGAGTTCCTTTAGTAAAAAGCACGGAAGCAGACATTTTCTGAGATAGCTTCTATTGTTCAAACAGGTAACAGCGTGACTTGTATATCTCAATCTTCTTCTTCCAACTCTTGGTCATTGATTTAGGTGTAGCTAATCACATTTCTGGTAATAAATCTCTTTTCACTACTATTTCATATTCTCAATCTCTTCCAACAGTCACAATGGCAAACGGGTCTCAAACCTATGCAACTGGAATAGGTCAAGCAAGTCCACTTCATTCCTTACCTTTGGATTCAGTCCTTTATGTTCCCGGTAGTCTTTTTAATCTCATAGTTGTTAGTTGCTTAGCCAAATCACTTAAATGCTCTGTTTTATTTCTTGATAACCTTGTTTTTACACAGTAAGGCGGTACGGGGTGGATCATTGGTATCGAGCGTGAATCAAATGGACTTTATTACCTTATCCTTGCTAAATCAGATGGACTCACATCTTATCTACCTTCAACAGCTTGTCCTGTTACTGATTTACCAGATTTATTACATAAACGGTTGGGACATCCCAGCGTATCAAAACTTCAAAAAATAGTACCTGGTTTGTCTCACTTGTCCACTCTAGAGTGTTGATTCATTTCAGCTCGGTAAGCACACTCGCTCTCATTTTCCCCGATGTCCTTATAATCGAGCAGTCACCTTTCACTTTAGTCCACTCAGATGTTTGGGGTCCTAGCCGGGTCAGTTCTACCTTGGGATTCCACTACTTGGTCAGTTTAATCCAGGTGCACTTGGATATTCTTGATGAAAAGCCGATCTGAGTTGCTTTCTGTTTTTCAGATCTTCCACACTGAAATTCAAAATCAATTCTGGGTTTTTACCCGCACAAATTGTAGTGATAATGCCCTAGAGTATTAGTCTTCCCCATTTCAACAGTTTATGAACTCTTATGTGATCATTCATCAATCATCTTGTCCATACACATCTCAATAATGGGGTAGTTGAAAAAAAGAATAGGCATCTCATTGAACTTGCTCGTACCGTACTCATGCAATCTCATGTTCCGTTGTGTTTTTTGGGAGAATGCAACTCTCACGTCCTGTTATCTTATTAATCGTATGACATCCTCTGGTGAAGCGCTATCTCATCTCTTATGGCGACAGGCTATAATCGAAGAGATGTCCGCTTTACATGCTAGTGGGCACATGGGAGCTTGTTTCTTCCTAGATATACAGTCCACTGCATGCTATTGTATTTTAATTGGAGGCAATCTAATATCCTGGAAAAGTAAAGAGCCAAATATGGTGGCTAGGTCAAGAGCAAAGGCAGAATATCGGGCTATGGCATTGGCTACTTGCGAGCTAATATAGCTAAGGCAACTTCTATAGGAGTTAAAGATTGGAGGGGACGAGCTGATGAAATTGGTTGTGATAATCAAGCCGCATTACATATCACTTTTGAATCCAGTATTTCATGCAATAATGAAGCATATTGAAGTAGATTGTCACTTCATCTAATAAAAGATTTGAGTCTGGGTGCATTGTTAAGAGTTTTCTCAACTTAAAAGACCAACTAGCAGATGTACTCACAAAATCACTCTGAGGGTCCAGAATTGGCGATATCTGTAGCACGCTAAGAGCATATGACATGTATGCTCCAACTTAAGGAGGAGTGTCAAATAGGCAAGAATTAATACTATGTAAATATAAAAAGAAACACAAATACCTGTAATTACACAAACCCTATAAGTAAGTAACTAGGAGATTTGGTAGCCTTGTAATTGTAGTCTTTCCTTATTTGTATTTTTGTCGAAGGTTATTTAAACCCAACAGCTTGAGGGAATAATCAAGCACTTTATTCCCCATCTTTCTTCTCTTCTTTCTCACTTCCGTCGTGCAGTTACCCGCTATTTTCCGAAGGTAAGTATTCTAGCTTCGTTTTCCTTTTTGGTGATTATGCACTATTCTTGTGTAATTTACGCAAGAAATTTCTATGTTTTCAAAATAAGCAAACTCAAGTTGGTTGCCCCACTTTGAGTTTGAGGGTGCACGTTAGAACATTAAGTGAATGTGTCCAGATTCATACACGTCCAAATTCATTGTACATGAATAAAGAAAATCATACAGAATATTCGATAGGATACCTTAGTACATTTTCTGTATTTAATTATAGAATGTTTACTTACCGTATTAGCATAGGAATATATAACCTTATTAGACATACGTGATACACCTATATAAAGAGCACCTCTTGTACATTGTTAACAAAGTCAATGAGAAGTATTTTCTTTTATCATAATAACACTAAACTTTATGGGTTCTTTACATATGAACATCTACCTAATCTAATGCACTATTTACAAAGATTGAAAGATATCATATCTACAGATTCTCACATATCTTTGTCATAGTTATATCATATTTCAGATTTAATATATCACATATTCTACACAATAGCCGTGGTTGGATTTTAGTCAACAGATTTTACTAAGTCAGTAGGCATTTGGGCATGGACGAAAGACCTTTCATTTCTCAATCTTCCAAAAGAAGATAACACTTGGATATCCAGCTTGAGAAAAAACAGGTCGTATCAAAAACCAGGTGCACACTGACCCAATAACAATTACCAGAGGAAAAAGAGTGCAGAAGCGAGTAGAGTGCTTAAAGTGAAAGTAAGCTTTTCGTTTTGCCCCAACTCAGATGTGCCTTCTCTCTCAGCTTAATACTCATCATCTGCAGGATGCCACAGCCTTAGCTAGAATTATCATCACCATTTCTGCTCTCTATCTTCATTCCACACTCAAGACCCCTTGACCGCTTAATACTCATCATCTGCAGGATGCCACAGCCTTAGCTAGAATTATCATCACCATTTCTCCTCTCTATCTTCATTCCACACTCAAGACCTTGACCGCTCTTCCCATCCGCATAGGAGATACGAGGGGAGCACGGAAAGTTTATCTTTCCTTTTGCTTTTTGTTATTTTTATAATAATTTGGCATTTAAAAGTGAGCTTTTAAGGTATTTCTTTACTTATCATTTACTTAGCTTTAGAGTTGCATAACAAATCGGGTAATGAATCGGGTATTATTATTATTATTATTATTATTATTATCATTATTATTATTTATATATACACACACACACGTTAAGTATGAGCTGAGGATTAACTAGGTTACTAGTAGGCCAAATCCATATTACTTATCAAAGTTGGAAAATAAAGTGATCTTGATTGATAATTCAATGGTAAAGTGGGCCAAGCCCATCATAAGGTTAACTGGATGAGACAAAAGGGACTTAGGGAAATCATGAAGTGCTTTTGATTTATTGAAAGAGAATAGAATGCAAGGGGGGTCTTTGGAAAAGATATGACGGCGCCGGCTCCCCGGGAAGCTAAAGCAGAACTTTGATTTGTGATAATCATTGTTTAGAGATTTATGGGAAATAGACACTAAGCTTACTAAATTATTGGCTCGTAAAACACAAAAAGCGACGAGAGGTCATTCCTTTCCAATTTGAAATTTCAGAACATCGCAAATTATAAGTTATCAATCTATTTTACCTTATGCTTTTTACTCTTCAAGGCATGAACATTAATATATTGGATATGTATATAGAATATCCAGTTGAATTATGATATTGAGATGCTTTCATCTTGGAACTCATGACTTGAGGTGTAGAAAGTTAAGATTTAGCTTTTAAGCTAGAAATTTAGGAAAATCGAAATTTGACCCATCAATTAACATCAAGATTGGAAGTTTGAAACTTGATTGTAAAAATTTGGGCTCTACGACTTATGGGTAACTCAAAATGTGACTGGTTTGGGAATTTGACCATGTTGATAGGGAGTTGACTCTTTAGTCGACTTTGATTTACCTATTCAAAAAATTATGAAATGACCCTGACTAGCATAATTGACATCGTTAATCAATATTTTGCATAGATTGAGGCTATTGGAAGCTGTTTAGTTGGTGTTTTGACTATTGTAAGGTTGGGGAACTTTATCGTTAGCGAGGTAAGTGGGACTTTAAGCATTGACGCTTGCTTTTCAAAATCCATTTTCCAAAATGTATTTAGCCTGCCTGGTCCAAGTGTAAGGACGAGCGTGTGCTTGGCAGAATTTTTTACCAGCCGCATATATATCATTTTGTTAAAAAGGTGGAAATTATTTAATACATGATTTTGTAGTGTGGCGTGGCTTTGTGCCGTGGCGTATTGGGGTTAGAAATTAGTTCTTTGTTGGGGTAATATACTTTAGGGCAGTGTGGTATACAGCCATGATAACTTTGGATCATAGCATATACTGTCGCGGACTCGTCAGAATGCCTGATTGATTTCCTCCACCATCGGTGATGACAAGTCCTTGTCCACCATCGGTGATGACAAGTCCTTTGTGTATGAAGTGTTGTTGCTTCTAAATAATTATATTAGCTTTATTGATATACTTTATTATGATAAATGTTGTGTTATTATATCATATTTGTTGATGTGTGTTTTTATTTTCTAACACTTGTTCCAGGGGTATTTGAAGCTATAGGTCGAGGATCTTACTGGGTTATATTCACGTATAACTCACTCCTTACTTGTATGTCCATACAGATAAGGTTGCGGAGGAGAAGGCTAGTGGTTGACGAGTTCATTCAAGTGGATTATGTTGCTGAGCAGAGCCACTACATTGTCCATGGAGGTTGCCGACAGAGTCTTCATTTATTTCTTCTAGGGTTTGCACACCCGTCATTAAACTTATGTAATTCTCTTTTATATGCTCCGTGGTCTAGTGTGAAATTTGGGTGAGAGTTTTAATTTGATATTTCGAGATATTAATTGTTTGTAATTAATTATTATATTGTTTTGGATACTTGTTTAATTTATATTGTTTATAATTAATTATTATATTGTTTTGAATACTTGTTTAATTTATCAAATGTCGTGAATGAATTCTAAGTGTATAGTAAGAGCTGGTTCGTGTAACAGGTAAAGTTAGCTAGGTGGGTGCTAGTCACGTCTAGCGGATAGTTTGGGACGTGGCATTTTTATAATAGAGATAGGGCATTTTACCATTCAAAAAAATGAGCATTTAAGAAAACTATTTACCATAAGAGAAATACAAAAGACAAAATGAGAAATAGGTTCAGATGCAATAATTCCATCTATGATCGGAGTATAAACGACAAAACAAAATATTTTTTGATAAGTGATAAAACTAAAACATCAAAAAAATTATGTACTTATTTACCAAAAAAGAAAGAAAAAAAATTTTATATATATATATATATATCGATAGAGCCCCAGAGGGACCAAAAATGTACTTCTTTTAGCCGAAAACTTACAATGCTTTCCTTCTACCGTGGTGCCAATTCTCCCATATTAGTCCAGCAATTGTTCGTCCTTTCCCCACACCAGCACCATCACCTACAAAAAATCCTGCTCTGGTACCATTTGGAAGGAACTGAAGGTGTCTCTGTTACAGGAAAACAGTAACCATAAGGTAAGAGCCTGCAAACAGAACCGGGTAACATGAGTCAGAATAGCAACCTGACAAGCATAAACCAATGTCTCAATTTGTAGGCAGGACAGTGCGTTTGAGCTTTCCAAGTCATCTTTGATCTCCAGATCGTAGGTGGGTTCAGGTGGTTGTACTGCAGATAAGGAAGATGTCTCCACTATAGGATCAGGATGTGGAGGTCCAATAGATAGCTTGGGAGGCCGCTGTGTTGAATCAGGAAAAGAAAACAAGAATTGAAAGGATCAACCATCAACTTGTAATATACTAACACAAAGATCTCAACTGCTTAAAATCAATGATGATATCATGTGATACCACATTTAGGGAGGGGGAGATTCTTGGAGCTTTTTTTCTCTTTTTGGATAAGGGGATTCTTGGAGTTAGTATCCTCAAAACATTGTCACAATTTTCTCCATTAAAAAGCTCACAACCGCCTTACTGGCAAAGAAATGTGAACAGTTAGTAAAGTCATTGTAACAAAAGTAACACACCGATCTCTCTCTCTTTTTTTATAAGGACATACCCATCCCTCTTTTACCCCAGCTCCACTCTCTACAGCCATTATCACATGTCTTTTATGTTTCAAACTCTCTCTTCTCCAACATTACACCATTTTACATAATAAAAAAGAAGATAACCGCTTGAAAATTTTGAAGGGTTTACTCACATATTTCTCCCACTACTACAATATTAGGAGTAAATAGCAGAGGTTGAAAAGAACACGTACATAGTCCATGAAAGTTTCTCCAGCCATGCCACCCTCATCTTCTTCACGTTCTACTTCAATGGCAACCTGAAAGATCACAATGCAATGTAAAGAACTGAAAAGTATGGAACAAAGTTTCCTAAGGTCAATTAGTGTATACACGTCATCTGATCAAAAGAGGTAGCAGAAAAAGTTGAACCAGAAGAATTGCTATAATTAATTTATTTATTTTTAAAGGAAATTACTGTTGAGCATAACCTTTCTTCTCATTAGACCACAACTCTAGTGATACTGAAAAAATTTATACTTTTTCAATAAAAATAAAAGTTAGGATTTTATTGATATGAAGGGGCAAATCCCTGCATCCAAGATGTATGCCAAAAGTGAAGAATCTTGTGCAAAACATGGTTCTCTGTGAAGAGTACTCCGTCATTACGCTAATTGGAATGCAAAAAATAATCCAAAAGATAGTGAGAGACATCAATGTTCCACTAATTTGTAAATTTGAGCTTTCAACTTCTTCAACACTCTTCTGATCCGCTCCTTCCATATGGTCCACATCAGCATCAAAAGAGCTATATGTCGTGCTCTTCCTCTCTTTCCTCCTATAAACATCAGTCACAGGCACCAGCCATGCAACTCCAAACATCTTTCATATGGCACACCAGAGTATATGTGCGATCGGACAATGAAGTAACAAATGATTAACATCCTCTCTCGATCTTGCACATTAGTACCAACCTGATGTAGATTGACATCATTGTCAGCCTGCATGCTACAGAATACTTCCGGAAACGTTATCTAAAAGAAAAAAAGCACTCTAGGGAACCCATAAGGATGATTGAGGAAACTGTCCTTTTAACAGTCCATCATAGAAGAATTTCATCCTTTCGTCCTTTCTACCAACCCGTTCCTTCACCAAGTAGTTACGTGTGTTTGTTGACTCAAAATTATGAAGATAGTGGAGAAAGTTCCACATAAAAGGGCTTCTCAGTTCTCAAACCAAGTTTATTTCCGGAAGGAAATTCTTTTCTATCGCCTACTTTGAGCATCACATTGCCGTAGAAATTTTCCACCCTCTCAATGTTTCTCCAAAAAGCATCTCCTTAGTTTAAGCTATCTTGTTTGTTCTCCATCGTCTCCCGTTCTACCCTATATTTATCCGCAATCACTCTCCTCCCCAATGAATGTTCTTCCACCCCACACCTCCATATCCATTTTCCTAGTAATGCTTTATTGAACACCATCAAATCCCTTATACTCAGTCGCCCACTTCAATAGGAGATGCCACTATCTCCCACTTGACTAAATGATACTTCTTCACCTCCCCAATTTCAATGACCTTTTACTTAATGTATCTCTTAAGCTTTTTGGAAATTAACTAATTGTAGTAAATGGTTGTTTGTCAGGTGGAAAATTTTAGCTAAAAGCAACAAAATACAATGGCGTTAAATTTAGGGCATGTTTCCCAAGAATAAACAGAAAGCGGTAAGGGAGAATAAAAACCTCGTTAACTTCTTCCTGGGGCATAGGCGGTAGAGGAGGAGGAGGAGGACGGAGAGCAGCAGGATGAGAAGGATGAGGAAGAAATTGCCTAATTTTGGAGATATCAACGGCGAGGTCGATCCCACATTGAGGGCAAGAGAAGTGAGAGAGGCCATGAGGGACGTTAAGTATGGCCTTGCAGTGAGCGCAGGGCAACTGGATCTTTGTGGGATCAATGCCATGAGCCAGGGCACTGCTGCGCTGTTGTTGAGGCATGAGCTCCGGAGGCAGCATCTGCGGCAATTGACAGGTAGGGCACACAAACTCCGTCAGTCCCGCAGCGACTGTCAATATCATCTTGCAACCAGCACACCGAACTTGGCAACCTCCTCCTCCATTAGAACTGCTCGCTGACGGTGGTGGTGGTGGCGGAAGAGACGGAGGAACAACTGACGGAATCGGGACCGATTGCTGGTCCATATTAAACAAACAAGAAGACACCAGTCGAGAGACTAAGAAGACGAAAGACGATGCACAACCCGGACTAGAAACTTATGACAAAGATGTCAACTAATGACGACTGCCGGAAGAGGTGGATTGTGGCCGGAGATGTTCGGTGAGTTTTGGCTTGCCCTCAATTCTTGGGCTTTGGAGCGCACGCTCCCGCTTCCGGTTTCCTTACTGGTGAGTGGCGAATAGTACACAAATAAAGTCTCTGAAAGTAAGTTTAGGCAATGTCTTTGAATTTGAGGGGAATAAAATGTCAAAATAATCCTTAGGCGTCGTTTAGTTACTAAGGATAATTACGGTAAAACACTCCGTTTATAAGTAGCTTATTATACAAATTGACTAATTCATAATATATTATTAATATTAGTCAAATGTTAGCCAATTAATCATTTATAGCCAAAAAGGGTCAAATTTTTGCTTTCTTTTGAGTGGGTATTATCATAATAGATTGGATACATGTTAAGAAACTTGAATTTTTGAGGTGGTTTGAATTGAAAATTCGAAGTAGAAGATAAACATGAAAAAAATATAGGTGTATCACACTATGTATCACGTGTGTATCACATATGTATCATATTTGTATCAAATATGTAACATATATATATATATATATATATCCATGTATACATAGCATGATACATGTTTGACACATGTGTCGCAGAAAAAAAATTTGAACTCGATTTTAACTACAAATTTTGATACAAAATCAGTCCAAGTCACCTCTAATCTTACTCAAATTTTATATATTGACTCATCTATATGTTCAATGAATCTCAACCATACCCATTGAAAAAAGTCTTTTTTTGCTTAGATTTTTGGAATATTGTATATATATATATATATATATATATATATTTTGTAGTTCATCACTTTATTTGCTACATCATTCAAGAAATTTTCTTTCCATCTTGCATCTAATGTTGCTAATCACGCTTGAAAACATGGAAGGGGATCTTTGTGTGTGATTCTTGGAGAGAAAGAACCTTATTTTTTTGGGATTTCAATTTTTATATGTGTTTGGCTAGTTTTGGTAAGTTTACGATTAATGGCTAGGGTTGGTAAGTTTGAATTTTTAGGGACATTTCTATAAGATTCCCGATAACTAATACTACTAGTTACAAGGATAAAATATGGAAATTTTGGAATTTTTTACAATGTATAGCCGCTCCGAAAATATTAAAAAAATTGAATGGAATAGCCATTTTTCGGACCGGCTACTATTAGGAAAATAGCCACAATTTGAACTATAATAGGAAAATAATCACTTTTTATGTGAAAAATAAATTTGGACAAAGTATCCCTACTTAAAACACGAAAGAACCCCATGGATCATTCATAGGGTTTGAACTTATAAAGCTTCAAACTCCAGTAATCGTTCTTAGGATTTGAAACTCCAACAAATTTTTACACTTGGTTGTGAAAATTTGTATCCCCGCGAACGTTCATGGGGTTTGAACTTATAAAGTTTCAAACTCCAGCAATCGTTTTTAGGAATTGAAACTCCGATAAATTTTACACTTAGTTGTAAAAAATTTGAAACCTATGAATCATCCATGGGTTTGGACTTATATCGTTTCGTACTCCAGCAAATCGTTCTTAAAGTTTGAAACTCCAACGAATTTTCACATCTAGTCGGAATGTTATCTAACCAATGAGTCGTTCATAGGGTTTAAATTTATAAAGCTTCAAAATCGAGCAATTGTTCTTGGGGTTTGAAACCCTAATTAATTTTTATACTTAATTGTGAATTTTTTGAACCCCATGAATTGTTCATGAAGTTTGAACTTATAAAGCTTTAAACTCCATCAATTGTCCATGGAGTTTAAAACTCCAGCACCTTTTTCATCCTTAATTGTGAAAATTTTAACCCCATAAACCGTTTATGGAGTTTGAACTTATAAAATTTCGAACTCCAATAATTATTCTTAAGGTTTGAAATTCCAACAAAATTTGCATTTGTTTGTAAAAAGTTTGAGTCTCATAAAATTTCACGAGCTTTGAACTTATAAACTTTGAATTCAGCAATAGCTTTTGGGTTTAAAACTCCAGTAAAATTTTACACTTAGTTGTGAAAATCTTAAACCCAATGAATCGTTCCAGGGTTCAAATTGAAAACAAAATAAAACATACACACCTTATATTATCCTTTAGTTAATCATTTTACACACACATGGGTGCACTACTAAAATAAAGGAGGAAAAAATGAATAAAGTGATAATGGATCCCCATTCCTCTAGGTAATTAACTCAACCTTCAACCTGGTGCACTATTCAACCTTCTCGGAGAATGGGTTCCAACAGTTAATATTATACCAATTTTAGAAAGAAGAATTAACCTAAATAGCCGCTCATCCAACCACCTAAACTAAAAATAGCCCACAAATATATAATATGCATTGTTTGCAACTAATTTTCAACATATGAAAAATAAACTGCAATCACAAAATAAGAGAAAAATATTTTTACTAATCAATTGTGAGTACAATTCTGCTTCTCCCTTGATTCTTCTCTCCTTATTATCTCTGTGATTCAAGGGCTGAAGCCGCGTATTTCTCGAATGTAAGATGATGCTGACCTCCTGGAGATGTATTGATCTCCAGCTCCTTGAACTATTTGATTATCAATAAGTATCCGGCCATATTTTGATCTCTTTGTGAATATCCCTATAGTTTATGGGATTTTGAGACACCTCTTCAAGGGAATATGTATCCCTTTATATAGGTGTGAGTTAGGGTTCAGGGTAGAGTAACCTCCAAGAAACCCTAATAGATTCCTAGGATTTCAAGAGTCATGTAGTATCTTTAATTCAGGATTTGCTTGATCTCTTAAAATTTCGATGTCTACATACATATAATCAATATATAATATGTATATAATTATGTATAATCAATGTCTAATTCATGTATACCGGCTAAGAAAAGTAAACATTAAATTTCGCTGGCTATTTCTATAAAAAGCCCTATTTTCTGTGCATAAAATATCTAATTTTACGGAGAAACGATGGGTTTACGTGCCCTATATTTTTACCTATAAATCTGTCGTTGGCATGAAGCATCGTGTTTCTACGTTTTATGTTAAAGGTTTGTAGTTTTTCTCCTTTATATTGGGTTGGGTGGTGATCGTTTGGTTCGATGGGAATTTCTATTTCTATTATATAAAAAAGCAATGATGGTCGACCAAGGATAAAGTAGTAATTTCACATAGCTAATCTTAAATTGAATTTTTATTGCTCTGCTAACATACGTGTCCTTCCTCACATTCTTCTTTCTAGAATTTTCTTTAACTATTACTTTGTTAATCATCTACCATCTGCTAATGAGTTCTAGCCGCAATTGTCTACTATTAGTAGCAGATCTCCCTCACAAACTTTTTCATATCCTTCATATCTTCTTTTACGAATTTTGCTTTTTCTTATCTCTAATCATACTTTGAACACAACTTTCTGTTTCACAATTTGGGATAAACTTGGCTGTTGCTTCTTGCTGAATGAACTCTTGGAGCAGCAATCGTTTACCAGGATGGAGTATTCTTGAATCTTTCGAACTGCTGAACAGGAATATTGAGGTATACCTTTTCAATTGTTATTTTTGAAGGGTTTATATGTTATTTTTCCCTTTTTAATATATCATAATTAGTCCGCCGAAGGTCGATTCTCTGCTAATTTTGAGGTATAACCCCTTTGAAATGTTGAATTTTTTTAAGGTTTAAAACAGGTGAAATTTACTTATCGTTAATTTAAAATTTTAATGTATAACCCCCTTTTAGATTTTTATTTGTATTGCCGGACTACATTTCACATTGATTCCTCCTCAATGGTCTTATTGTCCCCTTATTTCGCTCATTGATTTTTGTGTTTTTCATTGTTTCTCTTTTGATTCTTCTTCCAACCTCCTCTTGAATGAGGTTCAAAGTTGATCCTATGATTAGAAATGGCAGCTTTTGTACTTTTGATTCATTATTTTATTATTTTCACTATTAAGATATTTTTCATGAGTCTCATAATGTGCGTAGTGGGTAATCAATATGTAGTCAGTGCAGTGTAGGGGATTTTAGGATCATAAATGTGATAATTGGTGGTTAGTTTTTGAATCATTTTTATGGTTTAATTGGAAAAAAATTGAGAAGACTATGTGGAGGTTGTTTTTCTTTACGCCATTTGCTTGCTTCAGAGGCTGCCATGTGAATAGCACGAATATGTTATTATGGATCGTTACCTTATTTATCATAATTGTTGTTAAATTAAGAACTTCATACTGCATTTCAATATATGTATTTTTTTTTTCAATTCACAGCTCAGAGTATTCATTCTTACCAAACAAAAATTATGGATTCAGTGGTACAGTGTCCACCTATTTGAACTTGCAGGATGTGCATGTCATATTTCAACTATAACTTAGCTTATCAGCGGACTTAACCAATGCTCACATAAGATATCAAAAAGTAGAATAAATAGTTTTATGCCTTGTTCTCTCTTTTCTTTTTTAAGTTGTCTTCAAGAAATTTATTATCAAATTTATATTTTGGGTTCTGAAATGCTATTCCTTTTGGGTATCTGTTACTTTTAGTTAAAAGCTATAATTGACTTGAGAAACAAGCTGCTAATGACACGCTACGTGAAAGAAAGATTTGTATAACCTGCTTGTTTGTTGATTATGAGAAGCAACTAAATCTTTTTACTTAGCTCCATACTTCTTCATTAGTCAAACTTCATAAGAGGATTTTGATCAAGTGTTGGTTAACCTATTGAAATTTGTCTATGATAATACATTTAAGTCCTGATGGTTATAGTTGAACAATCAGTTATGCAAAAGAATAACATGTTGCGACATTGGGATTATAACAAGCTGTAATTCAAGTAAATGATTTTCGAAAAAAAATACAGAATAGTAATTTATGGAGCTAAGATTCTTATTTTTTTTAAATTAGCGAAAAGATCTAGGAAGAGATAATGCCACGAATGATTACATTAGCACTTTGGTTTATATTGGATTTACTATTTACTTGTTATTTCTTTTTAATTGATGTTCCAGTTGTAACTATATGTCTAATAATTTGTTGTTCTCAATTATAGAAATCACATATAGCAGAGAAGAATACAATCAGCTCAAAAGTTTCAAACATGTAGAGAAAAAGTAGTTTCATATTGAGCGCAACAATTGAATACGACCTAAATCCAAAGTTCATATGACTTAGAGTCAACTCATTAATTGGTCTCCCTGTTATTTTTTTGGGCTAAAAATATCCACTAGCTATTTGAATGATTGAGTTTAGAATAATGTATGTATACTTCTTTCTCCTCCATTTGAAATTATTAGAAGTAAAATAAAATTTGGCTCGTATACTGCTATAACTTGAACTTAGTGGGATCACTTTTGTGAGTAAAATACTTATCTAGCTCATCTTTTGAATATCACTTCTCTCTTAATAGTTTTCCTTATATCATCTCAATTATTGAAGTTATCATCCTCTGAAGCCGTCTCTACCCTACCTTATAAGTACCACACTTTCTTTTAATAGTTCTCCCTCTCAATCACTGAAGTTATAACCTTTTCAAGTTGTAATTTAAGTCCTCTAGACATATTTTACTGCTATTTACATTTACATTTTTCCTTGACATGCATAACATCTGTAATATGTAAATGCCTTTCCTTCTTTTACTTTTAGATTTATCATTATTTTTCTGTATACTCAGAGCTTATAGCTTTTCTGTTTGTGGATTAGTGTACCTTTTGTCTTATTTCTTTCTCATGTTCTGTAGCTACATGTGCAGGTACAACTTATCTTTCTTCCTCCCTCCCTCCTTAGAAATACTAGCACACATCCATAGTATTGTTCAGTTTTTTTTATGAGGTTTTATGTGTGTACTTTGTGCCAGATTTATGTCTTACAGAATAAGATCATATATTCTTCTAAAAGCAATTACTTTCAATATCCTTGACACATAAAATTAATTGATGTAATGTATACTAGATACAAAGGTTTATGTTTTACACTTCTGCTTGTTTATGAAATTAATTTTTATTTTTGGTTAATAATCAATCCCTGTATACGGTCTCAAGAAATGATCAATGACAGCTTGGAAGTGGTGTTGAGGTTGATCCAAGAGCACATTCACATGATATCCTAAAACTTATGATCCACCAAATCAAGTTTTTTTTTACAGCTTTCTTAAAGAATCTTATAAGACATTATTTCAGGACTTGTGCTCATGCAATCGAAACTAAGTGACCCAGCCTACAGGCTACGTGAAAGGTCAAGCTCCTAAGGTTTGGAGGAAAAGAATAGTAATGAAAGTCAGTAGGTTAAGTATTTGACATCTGATTCACCAATGTGCACCAACTGTTGTGACTTTGCAACTTGATAATTGAATGAGGATTCATTTATTTTGTTGAAAGACCGAATGATGATACCTAAGATGCAAGTTTTGGCGTGGTATTTGCAATGAATACTACATCGGATGGTGTTTAGTTGTAATTACTACTCTACAGAATTTGAGAATAATGAACCTCGGATGTTTCATATTTGGTAATGAATATTGGGATTAGTCCTTTACTGATATTGGGATAGTCCTTTCATATTGAGTAATGAAATAATTGTTACTTTCTGCGACTTCTTTGACCGTTCCAGTTGGATTCCCAAATGAATTTTCCAAAGCATTATTAGAGAATGAAAGTCGATTTAAATCTACAATATTGGACCCGTGCTCTGCACGGGCAATTCTCATTAGTTGGAGAAGAAAAGAAAATGGTTGCATATGTTTGGAGTTTTACCTTTAAAAGTTACGAAATCCAACATATGATAATGGAGGTTACCATGCGACTAAGGGTGTGTTTGGTACGAAGGAAAATATTTTTCGAAAAATATTTTTCAATTTTCTCATGTTTGGTTAGTTTAAATGTCTTGGAAAATATTTTCCTTATGAACTCATTTTCCTCCAATTGGAGAAAAATATTTTGCCGATCAAGAGAAGGAAAAATATTTTCCAAAACTTTTTTTAACCTTCCCCACCTATTTCTCATCCCCACCAACGCACCACACTACCCATCCACCCCACCCACCCCAACCCCCACCATCACCCCAACCCCCAACCCCCCACCCTAAATAGAAATATTATTAGTGGTACTTCCTTTTTATCTTATAGATATAATGCTTTTTTTATTTCATTTCAACGAGTATTTTTCTTTTCATGTTATAAAAATAGTATTTTTTTTCATAAAAAAAGTACTTTATTTTCATGACGTAAAAAGTACTTTCTTTCATTTCAATAAAATGATGTAGTAAAAAGTATTTTCTTTCATTTAAAAAAAAGAATTTTTTTTTTCATGATGTAGAAAAAATATTTTCTTTCATTTCAACAAAAAAGTATTTTTTTTTCATGATGTAGAAAAAGTATTTTTTTTTATTTCAACAAAATGATTATTTTTTTTAATGATATAGAAAAAATATTTTCTTTCATTTCAACAAAATAAGTACTTTATATTCAAGTTGTAGAAAGAGTAGTTTATTTTTTGAACAAAAAAAAGAGTATTTTCTTTTTAGT
>NW_017671294.1:42420-42572 GCF_001879085.1 Nicotiana attenuata | reverse complement strand
TTTCTTTTTAGTTATGGAGCACAAATTTCAACGTTATTTTTGCGTAAAGAAGCAATGCAAACACATTAGTCCTTTGAGTTTGTATGAATTTTTAGAAGAATAATTAAATTTATGCAAAAAATAAAGTTCTGAAAACGTTGAGTATTTTGGGG
>NW_017671294.1:11561-42400 GCF_001879085.1 Nicotiana attenuata | reverse complement strand
TGGGGGAAGGGGGTGAGTGAGGAGAGTAGCATTTCCTAAAAAATATTTTCTACTCTCTAACCAAACACTAGAAAATATTTTCCGGAAAAAGTTTTTCACTCATCAACCAAACATGGAAAAATAAGTCATAAAACTATTTATATTCCATGAAAACATTTTCTAGGAAAATATTTTCCATGGGGTTTCCTTCGTACCAAAAATACCCTAAATATTTAAATATTAAGATGTCCTACGTTGACCATGTTGGAGCTTTGACTTGTTCTAAATGTTAATTGTTAGAATGTTCTAAGATGTAACTTGTTGACTGAAAGTCTTTGAAATGTTTAATTCGTTGTGAGAGACCTTAGATACTTGAATGATAAGTATCGGTCTATTTGGCCAAGCTTCTTGGAAGCAACAAGTAATTTTTTTTTTTAAAAAGGTATTTTTTGGAAAATTTGCGATATTTGGCAAAAGTGAAAAAGTGCTTTTCAGCGGAAGTAGAAGTAGTTTTTCTGCTTTCTGGTAGAAGCTACAAATTCTAGTTTCTTTCAAGAAATAGAAGCAGAAGTAAACAATTAATACATCTAAGACAAAAATATCATTACATAAATTTATATTTTTCAAATTATTCCTCGTTAAGTTAACATTTCTATTTTTCCTTCTTTTTACCATACAGTTATTCTCTTTTTTTATTCTATTATATTTTTATTCTCTCCCTCCTATTTCTCTCTGATATATTCTCCCTCCTATAAAATTCTCTTCTTTCATAGGGTGATTTATAAGAGTATATTTTAATTTATATTGAGTGATATATTTTAATCATCATGTAAATAAGAAGTAATACTAGATGCCCCGATATTATCGTTCTAGAATAACTATATTTTATATTGATTAAAATTTTAAATTATATTTTTCTATAATAAATATCACCACCCAAAATCCATTAAAGGTCGTGATGGCGCCGGACACCACTGTCAGGCAAGCCAACACTAAGAAGATAATTAAATTCTCATTTCAGTATTTTTTTGAAATCATTTCCTTTCCTTACATTAAGCAATATATAATGAACTTCATTGAGAAACTAATGATATCTTTAACCAATTTAAATACTAAATAATCCCATAGTCATCCAGAACCCGGCGTCACAAGTGCATGGGCAATTTCTAGGAATATAAAAATGTAATACAATAACTGTCCGGAATACAAATTGGACAGAAAGAAAATACAATACTCTGAAAGAGACTCTGCTGGCTGCGGGTCGTCTCGAGAGATGCAGCTCAGCTAAGTCTGCGTATCAACCATGCTGCTACGCCCACTAGAGATACATGTGCCTGTGCAACAAAAGTGCACAGCAAGTGTAGTATGAGTATGAAAACAACATGTACCCAGTAAGTATCCAGTCTAACCTCGAAGAAGTAGTGACGAGGGGTTGACTTCGACACTTACTAGTGATCCAATAATATCGGGTACAATAATGAAGTGAATAAACATGAAACAGAGTAAATGTATGAAATAGACAAGCATACAATACGTGATACAATTCCCCTCTTTATAATTTTACTCAAGCTCTCAGCTAGCAAGTTCCCTCCGTAACCGGAGCATATACATAGATATAGTGGATTTCATTAAGGAAGTTGTCATAATTCAAATCAGGGAAAAATCCCCAGATACACTGGCTTCTAGCCAAATATCACGCACGATTCCATGAGAATAATACATACATACATATATATATATATATATATATATATATATATATATATATAGGAAATGTCGTGGTGTAAAGTCCGATCCAACACAAAAGTAAATTGTGCACTACCAGAGGGTCGAATGACGCGAACCATAGATGCATCTATTAACCTGCCAAGGCGATCGACCCGCTCCCATAAGAGTAGTAGAAGGAAATACCCGCTCGCGAATCATACGTGCGACGCGGTCAAATATAAATTTAACATTTAAAATCATATTTCTTTCTTGATTCCTTATCAAAATAAGGGAAATTCAGCTTGTAGCTTTTAAGGAGACTACCCCGCTCGCGATACATACATGCGACGCGGTTACACATAGATTTATTAGGTCATTATAAGGTTCCTCAATTCTTTTCGAAAATACTAGGTTTAATGGAAATGCTTAAAATCGTAAATTCCTCAATTTAAATTCCTTTCAACAATTATTACGCAACCTCAATCTTATTTCTTCTCGAAGCAAGCAATAATCATAAATCAACAACAATATCAACAAGGCATGATGTAGCCTAAAAACTACCCGGACATAGGCATAATAGTAGCTATGCACGGACTCTCGTCACCTCGTGCGTACGTAGCCCCCGCAAATAGGAGCACATATTAATTACTTCACCTATGGGGTTAATTCCCTCTTACAAGGTTAGAAAGGAGACTCACCTCACTCCGAAGTTCTATAACCGGCTTCCTAAGTCCTTCCGACGACTCAGATCGATGCACCACGCTCCAAAATTAGCCAAATAATGGGCAAACAATGAAAATATACCCTAATACTTATAACAACTCAGTTTATATAATTTCCTAACTCCGCTCAAAAAGTTGACAAAATCGCCCTCGAGCCCACGTGCCCGGATTCCGAAATTTTTCGAAGATAAAGTTTACCCATGACCTCGCGAACTCAAATATATAATTTACTCTCAATTTCATGCCCAAATTCGTGGTCAAAATCCAAAAATACCAAATCTTAGGTTTCCTACCAAAACCCCTCAATTTCCACTAATTTCCATGTTCAAATCCATATATATCCATGTATTTAACTCAAAACTAGTATAAACCACTTACTTCATGCTTGCTGATGAAAATGGCACTCCCAAGTTGCTCCAAAAATCGGCTCCCATGAAAGATTTGAGATGAAATGAGGTAAAACCCGCTTTTAAAACACTTCACTGCCTAGTCTGACCCTTCTTCGCGAACGCGGAACATCCCTCGCGTTCGCGAAGCTCAAAACTCTCAGGCACAAAATTCCTTCTTCGCGAACGCGGCAAGCCCCTCGCGTTCGCAAAGCACAATCTGCCTCAGCCTCCCAACTCCTCTACGCGAACTCGAGACAGGACCCGCGAACGTGAAGCTCTACCAGCTCGCCCTTCGCTAACGCGTCTGCCCACTCGCGAACGCGTTGAAAACAAAAGATCCCAGTCCGAATTTCCTTCTTCACGAACGCATGAGTCCTTTCGCATTCGCGAAGAACAACTTCGACACCAGCAAACCAGCAACAGTAATTTAACCAAAATTGCCCCGAAACACACCCGAGGCCCCCGGGACCCCATCCAATCACATCAACCAGTCCCATAACACAACAGGGACCTGCTCGAGGCCTCAAATCACATCAAACAACGCTAGAACCATGAATCACACTCCAATTCAAGCTTAATGAACTTTAGAATTTCAAACTTGTACATTCGATGCTGAAACCTATCCAATCACGTCCGATTGACCTCAAATTTTGTACACAAGTCATATTCAACATTACGAACCTACTCCAACTTCTAGAATCAGAATCCGACCCCGATATCAAAAAGTCCACTCTGGTCAAACTTCTCAAAAATTATCAAATTTCTAACTTCAGCCGAATGACTCCAAAATGACCTACGGACCTCCAAATCCACTTCTGATCGCGCTCCCAATACCAGAATCACCATACGAAGCTATTCCTAGACTCGAAATCCCAAACGGACATCGTTAACGCTGCCATGCACTTCATCTCAAATTTATGAAATTCGCCCAAAAATGCTAACTTCCACAATAGGCGTCGAAACGCTCATGGGTCATCCAAAACCCGATCCGGACATACTCCCAAGTCCAACATCATCATATGAACCTGCTGGAACCTTCAAATCCCGATTCCGAGGTCGTTTACTTAAAAATCCAATCTTAGTCAATTCTTCTGACTTAACGCTTTTGAAATGAGAATTTTTTTTCCTAATCCAATCCGAACTTCCCGAATTTCGATTCTGATGATACATACAAGTCATAATATCTGAAGTGAAGCTACTCACGGCCTCAAACTGCCGAACGACGCGCAAGAGCTCAAAACAACCGGTCGGGTCGTTACAATAATTATTTAAATTTATTTTCTTTTCTAAATAATATTAATTGCAAACTAAATCTTTACGGTCCTTTTTTATAATTTGACACTCAAAAGTACTTTTAGAATAATTGGCCAAACACAAGTTGCTTGCGAAAAGTACTGCTCAATGAATTGGCCAAATACATACTGCTACTTTGCACAAGTATTTTTTGTATTTTTTCGAAAAATACTTTTAAGCTAAAGTACTTTTAAAAATAAAAACAATTTTTGGGGCTTAGCCAGACGGGCTTTATGTTGATGTCATTGCGCCGCTGTGATGTTTCATACTCAAGCTCGATATGCATTCATGTCACACGACGCCAACAAGCCATGCAGTGACTCAAAAAAGGGGTGGGGTGGGGTGGATGGGTGGGTGGGTGGGCAAATGTGAGAAACATCATAATTGCCCAACGACACTAATATAGATCCCTTCTGACCAAGACGCATTTTGAGTTTTTTTTTTTTAATTTGTATTCCCTCGAAAACAACACGCCACTGGAGTTGTTGAGCCAAAACGTGCACATTGTGGAAAAAAATTTCTACACAGTCTGTATTTCTATCTGAATAGAAATGTCGGTGATATTGTCATAATTAGGGGTGGCAAACAGGCGGGTCGGATATGGTACGGGTAATGAAAAACGGATAAAATTATCTGACTCGACCCATATTTAATACGGATAAAAAACGAGTTAACCGGCGGATAATATAGGTAACCATATTATCCATGACTTCTTGAATATTGGGAAAATTCTTATTCTTCCAAACTTGAGTAACCCCTAATTTAAGGCTTTACAAATGTAAAAGTTAAAGGCGAAATGGCCTAAGGGCCACTTAAAACTTGCACCCGTTTGTCATCCCGGTATATAAACTCAAACTTTCCCAGTTTAACACCTATACTTGATGAACTAAATACTAATAAACACCTTTGACCATTGACCATGCTTATGTGGCCTTTACTTAGATGATGTGGCTAAGGTGCGTGTAATCCAAATTTCTAAGGAGCGTGAAAGTGATAATCTTCATTTATAAAAAAAGGATTGAAATAAAAAAATGAAAAGAGAAAGGTTCAAAAAAAGAAGAAAGAAACAGTTGACTTTCTTCATCTTCCCATCCGGAGTCCACTCCCAACCCCTTCATTTCGCTTGCTTTTCCCCCTTTTTCCCTTTCTATCAAATCAAACCTATAAATGCTCCATCGCAAATCCTTCATCCTTCACACAAAACTGCACCCGTTAAATCATCTCGTCTCACATACAGAAAATTACCATTCATGCTTTCACAAAGTTTCAGAAGAAAATAAAAAAGATAGCACCTTCGTCTTACTGTACTCACCAAAAAAAAATCCAAAAAAACCATCTCTATTGATAAAAAATCAGAGATGCTAATATTATAGTCTGTTTCTGATCGGGCATCCTTTGTATCAGCCAATAATTTTTTGCTAGTTTATTTTTTTAGTCCTCTTCATCGAGCAGTTTTATGGAGAAAAGTGGTAGTAAGATGGTGTTATGTGTTGTGTGTCTATTGAGAATTTACAGTTGAGGGGGATCAGGGGCGGATCTATGTAGAGGTGACATGATGGCATGCCACCTGGTCGCTCGGATAGAATTTCATGTAATCACTGGTGTTTCACTAGTATTTCGCGTAGAAATAGTCTATAAACAACTAGTAGCACCCCAAGTCACAAAGTAGCCCTTCCCAAGCCCAATGGCCATGATCGATCCTCCTTTCACTCATATTGAATACTTTTCCGTGTTCCTTCTTTCCAAATTGTTTTCTTTTCTCCTCTTTTTCTTAATTTCTTTTATCTTCATGTTTATATTTTCCCTATGTACAAGCTCATTTTATTAGTAGTTCTGTAACGACCTGCCGGTCATTTTAATAATTAACGCCCCGATCCCCTATTAACTGCTTTTCCCGTATTTATTTCTGCTATTCTGAGTTGCCGGGAGGTTTCGTTTTGAGTTTCGGAGTGTTTTGGGACACTTAGTCCCTAAATGAGAGTTTAAGCTCTAGAAGTTGGACCGTAGTCGGAGCAGTGTGAAGACGACCTCGGAATGGAATTCCGTCGGTTCTGTTAGCTCCGTTGGGTGATTTCGGGCTTAGAGGCGTGTTCGGATTGTGTTTTGGGGGTCTGTAGCTTAATTAGGCTTGAAATGCCGAAAGTTGAATTTTTGAAGTTTCCGATTCGGTAGTGAGATTTTGATATCGGGGTCGGAATGGAGTTCCGGAAGTCGCAGTAGGTCCGTTGTGTCATTTGGGATGTGTGTGCAAAGTTCCAGGTCATTCGGACAAGGTTTGATAAACTTTTTGATCAAAAGCGGAATTCGGAAGTCTTTAGAGTTTTTAGGCTTGAATCCATGGTTAATTCGATGTTCGATGTTGTTTTAGGTGTTTTGAGGATTGGTACAAGTTTGGAAGGGGTATATGACTTGCTCGTGCCTTTGGTTGAGGTCCTGGGGGCCTTAGGGTAATTTCGGGTGGTTAACGGGTGATTTTGAGTTGAGTTTGGTAGCTGAAGGAGTTCTGTTGCTGTCATAACCACACCTGTGGCTAGGGGACCGCAGGTGCGGGCACACAGGAGCGGATAGGAAGCCGCATATGCGGCCAAGAGAGGGGCAGGCTGGGATCGCAGAAGCGAGGTCCTGGTCGCACCTGCGATTGCGCAGATGCGGCCCTGGTGTTTTAAGTGAAGTTCGTAGGTGCGCACCTCAGACTGCAGGTGGGGGTCCGCAGGTGCAACTATTTAACCGCAGGTGCAGTTTTGCTGGGGCAGAAACTATAAATTCCACCCTTCGCGATTTTTGACCATTTCTCTCAATTTTTCATTCGGGGTGAAGCTTTGGAGGACATTTTCAAGGGAGATTTTCAGAGGGATTCATTGAGGTAAGGTCTTTGGTCCTTAAGCTCGTTATTATGGTGATTTTTATCATTGTAAGCATGAAAATTGAAGGAAAATCAGTGGTAAAATGGGGGTTAGGGCTTGGTTAATTGGAGAGCTTAGAGCGGTGATTTGAGGGACCATTTGAGGTCCGATTTTGGTACTTTTGGTATGACTGAACTCGTGAGAGTGTGAGGATCCCGAATTTGTAAATTTTACCCGATTCCGAGATGTGGTCCCGAGGGGGGAGGGGGGCATTTTGGTCATTTTTCCTAATTTCACGTATTTGCTTAGAATTAATTAGTTGAGTTAGTTACTTGAAGTGTTATTTACATTATGCAATTACTTTGAATAAATTTGGGTCATTTAGAGTCGGATACTCGTGGCAAGAACGTGGTATAGATTTGATTGAGCTGGTTCGAGGTAAGTGGCTTGTCTAACCTTGTGTGGGGGAAACTCCCCTTAGGATTTGGTACTATATTTGAAATACCTTGTACGTGAGGTGACGAGCGCGTACTTGTGCTGATTGTTGAAAATCCTGTTTTTCATTTAAGTATCTATAATTTCGTATTTTTCTTCACTGTTTACACTACTTGAACTTTGTGCTTACTGTTAGCTTAGGAAAGCATGCCTAAATGACTAAATTTCCTACTTGCTCAAACTGCCTTATTTGAACTCTGTGCAGCATGCTAGGTTAGAATTACCTGCCTATTTTGATATTAAATTGAATTGAGTTGATTATTCTTGTGTTGTTGTTGCGTGTTTACATTGGGACTACAGGCGGTTCCCAGTAGATCTCCCTTCTGTTTATTTGGGACTACGGATGTGGTATTCCGATAGATCCCCCCTGCACAGTGATATGGACTACGGGACAACACCCGTGAGATCAACTGATTATTTGCTTTTGGGGCTACAAGACGGGATCCTGGTAGACCCCCGGTTGTTATCTCTATGTTGAGTTGTATACCTTCTGTGATTATTTGCCTTGGTTGTGGTTGTTTTTTCTCTTATTATCTGTATTTCTTTACTACTGCTCATCTTCCTTATATAGTATTGTCTATGACCGGTAGGGCCCTGACCTTCCTCGTCACTACTCGACCGAGGTTAGGCTTGGCACTTACTGGGTATCGCTCTGGTGTACTCATGCCCTTTCCTGCACATGTTTTTGTGTGTGCAGATCCAGGTACTTCCACTCAGTCTTATCACCCTTGAGGCGAGGCGCTTCTGTAGAGACTTCGAGGTATATCTACCGCGTCCGCAGACCGAGGAGTTCTTTTCTATTCTCTGTACTAGTATAGACCTTCTGTATCTTCCTTGTTGATAGACATTTCTGGAGTTAGAGCCTTTTTATGTACTCTTAGCTTGTGATTCATGGGGTTCCGAATTTTGGGAGTGTTAGGTTGAGATTCTTGTATTGTTATATGCTGGGCGGCATCTTAAACACTGTTTCATTTTGTAATCTCGGTTCCTTTTTTAATTGTTTTCTTTTCGCAATTGTTTCTTTTCCGCATTTGTTAGGCTTACCTAGTCATAGGGACTAGGTGCCGTCACGACTGTTCACGGAGGGCGAAGTTGGGTCATGACAAGTTGGTATCGGAGCTCTAGGTTCATAGGAGTCATGAATCACAGGCCGATTTATTAGAGTCTCGCGGATCGGTACGGAGACGTCTGTGCTTATCCACGAGAGGCTATGTAACTGTTAAGAAAATTTCACTTCATTTGAATTCCTTGTCGTGCGAGATTTTCGATATCGAAATTCTAAATTTCTGTCTTCTATTCTCTCACAGATGGTGAAGACACGTGCTACTGGAGGTGACCAGACACCCGCGCCCCCTGCGAGAGCCGTCAGAGGTCGGGGCCGGGGTAGAGGTTGAGGACGCGCACGCGGTGCAGCCAGAGCACCCGTGCGAGCTGCTACCGATGAGCCACCATCAGTTCCAGCTGGAGCCCATGCGCCTGATACACCCACAACTACTACTACTCCAGCACTACATGAGACTCTTGCTCAGTTTATGAGTATGTACACCACTCTTGCTCAGGCAGGGCTGCTTCCCCTTCCTGCAGCCACATCCCAGGCCGGGGGAGGAGCACAGACTCCCGCCGCCGCACTCCAGAGCAGCGAGTGCATATTGAGCAAATTCCAGAGATTGTACCGGCACAGCTTGTAGCCCTAGTTCAGCCCGAGGAGGGGGCAATGGCTTCAGAGGAGGAGCAGAAGAGGCTTGAGAGGTTCTAAAAGTACCAGCCTCCTACGTTCAGTGGACTAGCATCAGAGGATGCTCTGGGATTTCTAGAGGGGTGTAACCGTATCCTCCGCACTATGGGTATAGCAGGATCGAGCGGGGTTTCCTTCACCACCTTTCAGCTTCGAGGAGCCGCCTATGAGTGGTGGCGTGCTTATGAGTTAGACAGCCTGGACGAGGCAGCTTCCCTGACTTGGACTCAGTTTTCAGATATGCTCACGAGGGAGTATGTTCCTTAGAGCCTCAGGGACGCATGGTGCGCGGAGTTTGAGCGCTTGCGCCAGGGTACTATGACTGTCTCAGAGTATGCTGTCCGTTACACCGATCTGGCTAGACATGCACCAGTCCTGGTTTCCACTGTTCGCGAGAGGGTTCGCCGGTTCATTGGGGGGCTTATTCCCAGCAACAAGTCCAGCATGGCTCGGGAGTTGGAGATAGACATCTCTTATCAACAGGCGGTGAGCATTGCTAGAAGAGTAGAGGGTATGCATGCTCGGGACCAAGAGGAGAGGGAGGCCAAGAGATCTCGAGAGTCGGGCCATTATTCTGGTGCCTGTGCCCCAGCTTCAGCTCGTCATGGTAGGGGCTATATGAGTCGCCCCGTTCATTCAGCTTTTCCAGCTGCCGGTGGTATTCCAGCTCCTCCTAGACCTCAGGAGCCTTATTATGCACCTCTAGTATCTAGTGTGCCTCCTGCACGGGTGCTTCCAGTGGTTAGTCCACCAGACCTGGCCCGAGCCAGTCACAGCCACCACGACATCCCAGGGCTTGTTTTGAGTATGGCGACACACGCCATATGGTGAGGGATTGCCCTAGGCTTGGGAGGGGTGCAGCATCACAGAATTCTCAGCCACAGCGTGCTCCGCATAGTTCTCAGGCTATGATTACAGCACCAGTTGCTACCCCACCTGCCCCGCCAGCTAGAGGTGGAGGTCGGGGAGGTAGAGGTCGCCCTAGAGGGGGAGTCCAGGCCAGATACTATGCCCTTCCTACCCGTACTGAGGCCGTTGCCTCCGATTCTGTCATCATAGGTACTAGAGATGCATCGGTTCTATTCGATCCAGGCTCCACTTGTTCTTATGTGTCCTCTTAATTTGCCCCGTATTTGGGCATATCTCAGGATTCTTTGAGTTCTCCTGTTTATGTTTCTACTCCTGTTGGAGATTCTCTTGTTGTGGACCGCGTTTATTGGTTGTGTTTGATTGCTCATAGTGGTTTTGAGGCCAGAGCCGATCTATTATTGCTCAGCATGGTAGACTTTGATATTATTCTGGGCATGGACTGGTTGTCACCCCATTATGCTATTCTTGATTGTCACGCGAAAACCGTGACGCTGGCTGTGCCAGGTGTACCGCGAGTAGAGTGGAGGGGTACCTTAGATCATCTTCCAGTAGAGTTATTTCATTTCTTAAGGCTTAACGTATGGTTGAGAAGGGGTGTGACGCGTATCTAGCTTATGTGAGAGATGTCAGTATTGATACCCATACAGTTGATTCAGTCCCAGTAGTACGGGATTTCTCTGATGTGTTTCCAGCTAATCTTCCGGGCATGCCGCCCGATAGAGACATTGATTTTGGCATTGATCTGTTGCCGGTCACTCAGCCCATTTCTATTCCTCCGTACCGTATGGCTCCTCCTGAGTTGAAGGAGTTGAAGGAACAGTTACAAGAATTGCTTGATAAGGGTTTCATTCGGCCCAATGTATCACCTTGGGGTGCTCCTGTCTTATTTGTGAAGAAGAAGGATGGTTCTATGTGTATGTGTATTGATTATCGCCAGTTGAACAAGGTTACAGTGAAGAACCGTTATCCTTTGCCTCGTATTGATGACCTGTTTGATCAATTACATGGTGCATGTGTGTTTTCTAAGATTGACTTATGTTCAGGCTATCATCAGTTGAAGAATTCGGGAGCCAGATATCCCGAAGACTGCCTTCAGGACTTAGTATGGTCATTACGAGTTCCTTGTTATGTCATTTGGGCTGACCAATGCCCCAACAGCCTTTATGCATTTGATGCACAATGTATTCCGGCCATATCTTGACTCATTCGTCATTGTCTTTATTGATGACATTCTGGTATATTCCCGGAGTCGGGAAGGTCATGAGCAGCACCTGAGGACAGTGCTAGACTTTGAGAGAGAAGAAATTATATGCTAAGTTCTCGAAATGTGAGTTTTGGTTGTATTCCGTGGAACTCTTGGCTCACGTGGTATCTAGTGAGGGGATAAAGGTGGATCCGAAGAAAGTGGAAGCAGTGCAGAGTTGGCCCAGACCATCCTCAGCTACAGAGATCCGTAGTTTTCTTGGCTTGGCGGGTTATTACCGTCGACTTTTGAGGGATTTTCATCCATTGCAGCACCTATGGTCAGACTGACCCAGAAGGGTGCTCCGTTCCAGTGGACGGAAGAGTGTGAGGAGAGCTTTCAGAAGCTCAAGGCAGCATTGACTACAGCCCCAGTTTTGATATTGCCTACCGGTTCGGGGTCTTATACTGTCTATTGTGATGCCTCGAGGATTGGCCTTGGAGCGGTATTGATGCAGGACGGTAGGGTGATTGCCTACGCGTCCAGACAGTTGAAGGTTCATGAGAAGAATTATCCTGTCCATGATCTTGAGTTAGCTGCTATTGTTCATGCCTTGAAGATCTGGCATCATTATTTGTACGGTGTGCCTTGTGAGATTTATACTGATCACCGGAGTTTGCAGCATCTGTTCAAGCAGAAGGACCTTAATTTGTGTTAGAGGAGGTGGTTAGAGCTGCTGAAGGACTATGATATCACTATTTTGTATCACCCGGGCAAGGCTAATGTGGTGGCCGATGCTTTGAGTCGCCAGGCAAATAGTTTGGGGAGTTTGGCTTATTTACCAGCAGCAGAGAGGCCAATGACGATGGATGTTCAGGCCTTAGCCAGTTAGTTTGTGAGATTGGATCTTTCGGAGCCTAGTCGGGTCGTTGCTTGTGTGGTTTCTCATTCTTCCTTGTTCGATCGTATTCGAGAGCGGCAGTTTGATGACCTTCATTTATGTGCCCTTAGGGACCGGGTTCTGCAGGGTGATGCCAGAGATGTCACCATTGGTGATGACGGGGTATTAAGGATACAGGGTCGGGTTTGTGTACCCAATGTTGATGGGCTTCGGGACTTGATTCTAGAGGAGGCCCATAGTTCGCGGTATTCCATCCAGCCGGGTGCTGCGAAGATGTATCAGGATTTGAGACAGCACTATTGGTGGAGGCGGATGAAGAAAGATATAGTTGGGTTTGTAGCTCGGTGCCTCAATTGTCAGCAAGTAAAGTATGAGCACCAGAGGTCGGGTGGATTGCTTCAGCAGATAGAGATTCCGGAGTGGAAGTGGGAGCGGATCACCATGGACTTCGTAGTTGGGCTCCCACGGACTTTGAAGAAGTTCGATTCCATTTGGGTGATTGTGGATCGTCTGACCAAGTCCGCACATTTCATTCCTATGTGTACTACCTATTCTTCGGAGCGGTTGGCGGACATTTATATCCGGGAGATTGTCTGTCTGCATGGTATTCTAGTTTCTATTATTTCAGATAGAGGTACTCAGTTCACATCACGGTTTTGGAGGGCCGTACAGCGTGAGTTGGGAACTCGGGTAGAGTTGAGCACATCATTTCACCCCAGAGGACGGACAGTCCGAGCGTACCATTCAAATTCGTGAGGATATGCTCCGTGCGTGTGTGATGGAGTTTGGGGGTTCTTGGGATCAGTTCTTGCCACTGGCTGAGTTTGCTTACAACAACAGCTATCAGTCCAGCATTCAGATGGCACCATACGAGGCCTTGTATGGTAGGCGGTGTAGGTCCCCGGTGGGTTGGTTCGAGCCGGGCGAGGCTAGATTATTAGGCACAGACTTAGTACAGGATGCTTTGGAGAAAGTCAAGGTGATTTAGGATAGACTCCGTACAGCCCAGTCCAGACAGAAGAGTTATGCGGACCGAAAGGTTCTTGATGTTTCCTATATGGTTGGAGAGCGGGTTTCGCCTATGAAGGGCGTTATGAGATTTGGGAAGAAAGGGAAATTGAGTTCAAGGTTTATTGGCCCTTTTGAGATATTGCGGCGTGTTGGGGAGGTTGCTTATGAGCTTGCCTTACCTCCCAGCTTGGCCGGAGTTCATCCGGTATTTCATGTTTCGATGCTCCGAAGGTATCACGGTGATCCGTCGCACGTGTTGGATTTCAGTTCAGTCCAGTTGGACAAGGATCTATCTTATGTTGAGGAGCCAGTGGCGATATTGGACAGGCAAGTTCGAAAGCTGAGGTCAAAGAACATTGCATCAGTGAAGGTTCTGTGGCGGGGTCAGCCGGTCGAGGAGGCCACTTGGGAGACCGAGCAGGATATGCGCAGCCGTTACCCTCATCTTTTCACTACTTCAGGTATGTCTTTATGCTCGTTCGAGGACGAACGAATATTTTAAGAGGGGGAGGATGTAACGACCCGACCGGTTGTTTTAAGAATTAACGCCCCGATCCCCTATTAACTGCTTTCCCCGTGTTTATTTCTGCTATTCTGAGTTGCCGGGAGGTTTCGTTTTGAGTTTCGGAGTGTTTTGGGACACTTAGTCCCCAAATAAGAGTTTAAGCTTTAGAATTTGGACCGTAGTCGGAGCAGTGTGAAGACGACCTCGAATGGAATTTCGTCGGTTCTGTTAGCGCCGTTGGGTGATTTCGGGCTTAGGGGCGTGTTCGGATTGTGTTTTGGGGGTCCGTAGCTTAATTTAGCTTGAAATGCCAAAAGTTGATTTTTTGAAGTTTCCGGTTCGGTAGTGAGATTTTGATATCGGGGTTGGAATGGAGTTCCGAAAGTCGCAGTAGGTCCGTTGTGTCATTTGGGATGTGTGTGCAATGTTTCAGGTCATTCGGACGAGGTTTGATAGACTTTTTGATCAAAATCGGAATTTGGAAGTCTTTAGACTTAGGCTTGAATCCATGGTTAATTCGATGTTTCGATGTTGTTTTAGGTGTTTTGAGGATTCGTACAAGTTTGGAAGGTAGTATATGACTTGCTCGTGCCTTTGGTTGAGGTCCCGGGGGCCTCGGGGTGATTTCGGGTGGTTAACGGGTGATTTTGAGTTGAGTTTGGCAGCTGAAGAAGTTCTGTTGCTATCATAACTGCACCTGCATCTAGAGGATCGCAGGTGCGGGCACGCAGGAGCGGATAGGAAGCCGTAGATGCGGCCAAGAGAGGGGCAGGCTGGGATTGCAGAAGCGAGGTCCTGGTCGCACCTGCGATTGCGCAGATGCGGGATTTCTTGCGTAGGTGCGGCCCTAGTGTTTTAAGTGAAGTTTGCAGGTGCGCACCTCGGACCGCAGGTGCGGGTCCGCAGGTGCAACTATTTAACCGCAGGTGCGGTTTTGCTGGGGCAGAAACTATAAATTCCACCCTTCGCGATTTTTGATCATTTCTCTCAATTTTTCATTCGGGGTGAAGCTTTGGAGGGCATTTTCAAGGGAGATTTTCAGAGGGATTCATTGAGGTAAGGTCTTTGGTCCTTAAGCTCGTTATTATGGTAATTTTTATCATTGTAAGCATGAAAATTGAAGGAAAATCAGTGGTAAATTGGGGGTTAGGGCTTGGTTAATTGGAGAGCTTAGAGTGGTGATTTGAGGGACCATTTGAGGTCCGATTTTGGTACTTTTGGTATGAATGAACTCGTGATAGTGTGAGGATCCCGAATTTGTAAATTTTACCCGATTCCGAGACGTGGGCCGGAGGGGGCATTTTGGTCATTTTTTCTAATTTCGCGTATTAGCTTAGAATTAATTAGTTGAATTAGTTACTTGAAGTGTTATTTACATTATGCAATTACTTTGAATAGATTTGGGCCATTTGGAGTCGGATACTCATGGCAAGAACATGGTATAGATTTGATTGAGCTGATTCGAGATAAGTGGCTTGTCTAACCTTGTGTGGGGGAAACTCCCCTTAGGATTTGGTACTGTGATATTTGAAATGCCTTGTACGTGAGGTGACGAGCGTGTACTTGTGTTGATTGTTGAAATTCCTGTTTTTCATTTAAGTATCTATAATTTCATCTTTTTCTTCACTGTTTACACTACTTGAACTTTGAGCTTACTGTTAGCTTAGGAAAGCATGCCTAAATGACTAAATTGCCTACTTGCTCAAACTGCCTTATCTGAACTCTGTGTAGCATGCTAGGTTAGAATTACCCTTGAGGCGAGGCACTTCTGTAGAGACTTTGAGGTATATCTGCCGCGTCCGCAGACCGAGGAGTCCCTTTCTATTCTCTGTACTAGTATAGCCCTTCTGTATCTTCCTTGTTGATAGACATTTCTGGAGTTAGAGCCTTTTTATGTACTCTTAGCTTGTGATTCATGGGGTTCCGAATTTTGGAAGTGTTAGGTTGAGATTCTTGTACTGTTATATGCCGGGCGACATCTTAAACACTGTTTTATTTTTTTATCTCAGTTTTTTTAATTGTTTTCTTTCCGCATTTGTTAGGCTTACCTAGTCGTAGGAACTAGGTGCCGTCACGACTGTTCACGGAGGGCGAACTTGGGTCGTGACAAGTTCTTTAGATTATAAAAGTATATTTGCCTATGTTTTCTTGTTCTAGATCTCAATTTTTTTTATTTGAATATGTTTTTAATCATTTTTCTTTTTTATCTAGTTAATATTATTTTTTTCCTTTAAAGGACCAAATATATCCACTTTCGCTATCATGTATTTATTTATGCACCAAAAGATCTTGTAAAGCAAACCAAAATTAACTCAAAATGGATCGAACCAAACTGAATCGATTTAATTTAAAATATAGAAAACCTGTCAAATGCACGTATACCTAAATTCAACCTCTTTGACTACTGGTAAGTTTACACTAAATACAGTGGCACCCGCAACCATCAAATCCTGGATCCACTTCTGAGGGAGATAGTGGAGATGAGGCAGTAGAGGGGGTTTTAGTAGAGGTAGCTGCGCTGAAAGAAGGGGGGGGGGGGAGGAAGGAGTGAAGTGGAAACAAGACCAAAACTTCTAAAATTGCTAGTAAAATAAATTGTTTAAAAGATGTGGGACCACAAATTACATGTGTCAAATAATAAAAAGCTAAGCATGACATATTATCCAAGTAGCCGCAATTGAGACACACGCTCAGTCCAAAGTGTTTATTAATACTCAATTTGTTAAGTTGAGGTGTTAAAATAAAAAACCCAAGAGTTTATATACCGGCTTGACAAATGGATGCAAGTTTAGGTAGCCAGTAGGTCGTCTTACTAAAGTCAAACCCATTAGTTATCCATTTTCTAAATGGATAATATGGTTATTATCTATATTGACCCATTTTTTAAAAAAGTTCATTATCCAACTCATTTTCAGTAAATAATATGGTTGGTTAACTCTTTTCTTTTAACCGTTTTGCCACCACTAGTCATAACTACAACACAAAGGTATTAAAGTTCTGAGACAACACCTCTTCATTCACTCTAGATGTCACGACCCCAGTTCGCCCTCCGTAAACTGTCGTGACGGCACCGAGTCACCTCGACTAGGTAAGCCTGCCAAGTGCGGAAAAACAATAGAAACCTTGCGGAAATTATAACTTAAACCAAGATTTAACAAAAGGAAACGAAATGAAAAATGCCACTCTGCACATACAGCGCAATATCTCAAACTTCTACAAATACTATCCCAAAACCCCGAAACTCACGGGAACACAAGCTAGAAGGAATACAGTAAAGTGCTCTAATCTCCAGAAATGTCTACATCAATAGTACGATAGAAGGGCTAACACTACAGATAGAGTAAGGAAGAAGACTATTCGGTCTGCGGACGTGGCAAATGTACCTCGAAGTCTCTAAAATGCTCCCTGCCTCAAGGATGATATGCCTGGGTAGAGGTACCTGGATCTGCACATGAAAAACATGCGCAGAAAGGGCATGAGTACACCACAACGGTACTCAGTAAGTGCCAAGCCTAACCTCGGTTGGGTAGTGACGAGGAAGGTCAGGGCCCTATTGAGATAAATATATATATAATGAAATGACTGGACAATAAGCAGTAAAACTGAGAGTCGATAATAAAGATCTACACAGTATAAAAATGGTGCAATAACGGAAACATAGATAAAGGCAAACTACAAGGAAATACCCCTCACAGCAGGATAAATAATCGAGATCTCTTGGTATCCTCAATATACACTCTAAGGATCTCTTGGTATCCCGAGGATCTCTTGGTATCCTCAATACATATGCCAGGGATCTCTTGGTATCCCGAGGATCTCTTGGTACCCTCAATACACATGCCAGGGATCTCTTGGTATCCCCCACCTCAATCCAGACCAAAATTTACGCACAGGGGATCTCCCGGGATGCCGTCCCGTAGTCCCAATTTAAAACACACAACAATAGCTCAAGGACATCAAAATAAATACTAAGTCCTTAATAAGTAAACAGTAAATCCTAGCCTAATATGCTTCACGTAATGCAATTAAGGCAGTTTGAACAAAATGGGCAATTAATTCAACTAAGCATACTCTAAACTAACACAGGCTATATTTGCAAGTAGAGTAAGTCAAGTAAGAAAAGAACTCAGTTTAAGTATTTAAAGTAAAACCGAATTTCCAACAATTAGCTCAAGTACGCGCTCGTCACCTCACGTACAAGGCATTCAATTACCAAATATCATATCCTAAGGGGAAAGGGTCCCCCACACAAGGTTAGACAAGCCACTTACCTCGAACCGGCTCAAAGTCAACTCGAAACCACGCCTTTGCCACGAGTATCCGACTCCAAATGGCCCGAATCTATTCAATTCAATTACATAATGTAAATAACATCTCAAGCAAGTGATTCTTCAATTTAATTCAAAGCTAAGACGCGAAATTAGGTGAAATGACCAAAATGCCCCTCAGGACAATGTCTCGGAATCGGGTGAAATTAACATTTTCAGAATCCTCACACTCACACGAGTCTAACCATATAAAAATCTCTCAAATCGGATGTCAAAATTCCCATCAAAACTCAATAATTCGGTCTATGAAGTTTTATCAATTTTTCGTTCAAAATCCGAAATTAAAGGAGGAATTCACGCTTAGATTAGTGGGCTACAAGCAAAAAGGAGTTTCGAATCATTACTCAATCGATGCCCCTGAAAATCTCTCAAAATCTCGCTCAAATCCGAGCTCCCAAGCTTGAGTTTTGGTAAAAATGGCTAAACCCTCGGTTTTGAAATTTTTATAACTGCCCAGATATTTAATGCATCGCGAACGCGGAGGAAGCCTCGCGTTCGCGAAGAAGAAAAATGAAGGGCTGCTCAAATGTGCTTCGCGAACGCGGAATCAAGCTCGCGAACGCGGAAGAGGAAAATGTTGTGGCTCAGAAATTGCTCTTCGCGAACGCGAGGCTTGGATGCGAACGCGGAGAAAGAAAAGGAAAAGCTTCGAAAACGCGGGGGCATTAACGCGAACGCGAAGAAGGATAGGTCTGCAACAGACCTGAAGCAAAAATCTGCAATTTTTAACAACTTAAAATGCTCCGTTGAGTATCCGAAACACACCCGAGGCCCCCGGGACCTCAACCAAACCTACGGACATATCCCATAACATCATTCAAACTTGTACCAATCCTTAAACCACCTAAAACAACGTCGGAAACTCGAATTAGTCAAGGATTTAAGCCTAAGGATTTCAAATTCTCTCAAAATACGCTTTCGATCAAAAACCTAACCAAAACACGTCCGAATGACCTGAAATTTTGCAGACACATCCCAAATGACATGACTGAGCTACTGCAACTTCCGGAATTCCATTCCGACCCTCGGATCAAAATCTCATTATCGGACCGGAAACTTAAAAAATTCAAACTTCGGCATTTCAAGCCTAAATTAGCTACGGACCTCCAAAACACAATCCGACCACGCCCCTAAACCCGAAATTACCTAACGAAGCTAACGGAACCATCGGATTTCCATTCCGAGGCTGTCTTCACGCTGTTCCGACTACAGTCAATTTTTCAATACTTAAGCTCTCATTTAGGGACTAAGTGTCCCAAAACTCTCCGAAACTCAAAACCGAAAATCCCGACAAATCAAAATAGCTGAAATAAACTTGGGGAAAGCAGTTAGTAGGGGATCGGGGCGTAAGTTCCAAAAACGACCGGCCGGGTCATTACACTAGACCAAGGACTATCGGCCAAAGGTTGCTCAGTCCACCTCAGCTATGGCTTTGAGGTTTGAGAATCGAGCATATACATGCATGTGTGCCATGTTTGGAGCCTATCAACTATATGATAATTCGTCATACAAAATCTATACTATACTATATTAAAAGCACGAAGGCCCTTTGCGAAATATTGTTAGCCTTTTTTATTCTTTAAAAATAGATTTTACTTTAGACAAAATCGTAATTTACTTATTTTTCTAATATTTAGGACTTTGAAATTAAATAAAATTTTGACTATTAAGTCTTTCCTTATTTGGACTACATAAAAACTCCTAATATTTAGGAATTTAAAGTAAAAAAAATTAACTTATATAAATCCATTACTTATTCGAATTTAGGTGAAAGAACTACTCCATTAGTATGTCGTCACCTTTATGAGTATGTTTCTTCCATACAAAAAAGTGATCTTTAGCTTTAAAAAAGTTAACCCCCTCACATACATTGTAGGCATATAATTTATTTTATAAATATGACTATATTTCTACCCCAAGACACAAACAAACCTAGACATTTATCTATATCTATATTTATCTATATTATTATAAAAGCACGAATAATTTATGTTAAATATTGAACGACTAAAATATCCCTGAAATATTGATCGACTTTTATGCCCTTAAATATTTGTATAATTTAAGAATTTAATTGTAATTAAATTAATTAATGATGGAATTATTTTTCGATTTAAACTACACATCAACCCTACAAAATTGGTCTCCTACTTGAATTAGAAAAACACATCCATAATTTTGTTCTAAAAAATAAAGGTCTCTAACGTGATTTATTACAACATACGTTGTAGATTGATGTGTGACTTATGAGCAAATTTTAAATAATTTATCGGTTCATGAAGTTTGAAAGAAAAATTATAAGACTTATACATAGTACTAATTTTTCCCTTTATCTTCCTCAATTGAGAATGCATATATTATATATATAACTATCTATCTATATTTATTATAAAAGCCCGAATGTTGAAACAATAAATGTTGAACGACGAAAATATTCCTGAAATATTAATTTATTTTTATACCCTTTGAAAGCTAAATAAATTTAAAAAAATATTATCCTAAAGGATGAAATTGTAAAAGCAGGAAGCACGAATATTAAACGACAAAAATATTGCTGAAACATTAACCGAATTTTATAGCCATTGAAAGCCAAATAAATTTAAAAAGAAATTATTACTAAAGAATGAAATGGTAAAAGCACGAATATAAAGTCAGTTGACCAAAATAGCTTGAACTAGTAAAGTTAACTTTCTACCAAAAAAAGACACAATTGTCGAGAGTTCTATTACGGTAGGGAGTTGCGGAATTTTTATTTTTATTTTTTATCAATGGACATGCTAGAGTTAAAAAAAAACAAGAAAACAATAAACAACTTGTTTGGATGGTTGTTACGCATCGTTTCATATTAATGTATCGTATCATACTGTATTGTATTGTACTGTATCGTTTGATAAAAACAATATTTGGATAGATTGTGTCGTTTGCCATCGTTTCATGATATCAGCACTGACAATATGAAGAATAAACTTGTAATATTATAAAGAAAAAATATGATACAGGGTAAGTGTTTAACCAAAAAATAGGTTTTTAGTCAAAGCTAGAAATTAGAAGAATCGGGTTACTGATAATCGAAAAAGTAAATAAAGAAAGAAATTTTAGAATAGCCAAGTATGAGAGCTGGTAAATCAAAGTATATTCCAATAGTCACCTCCCCCTACAATTGTTTGTTTCTTCCATTTTTATAGCTCTTTTGGGATACGAGCCTTACCTTTGTCATAATAATGCTATTATGGGCAATTAATGACTTTAAATGTTACGTTATACAATCATATACATTAAATACATATTTTCTAACGTTTCCAATAATTAATATTTATTAAATGCTGTATCTGGGCTCCTTTTTGCTGTCAGATTCATTCCTTTGATTCTTCACTATCTTTGAGTTTTAAATGTCTTGAATAGGTACGAGCGTTGAATTACTTGTATGACTGCTCGCACCCCCTCCATTTAATTTACTCGTATCTGTTGTTGCTCGTATCTGTTAACCAACCTTATTTCTTAGACTGTTTGACCAGTCTATATGTCATGACACGTCGCCATATACATAAATATAATTTTCCCCAATACAGATAGTCCCCCCGCTTTCCATTTATTCATCAATTTGAATATTTGGGAAGTGGAATTCATTAAGGGAGAATTTTTATCATCATTAATGCTCTGACAGAGTTTGACGCTTCACTTATTACTTTCATTTAATGCGCTAGACACATGTCATCCTCTTATTGGTCATACAATTGTACAGTACTTTCTTAGGCTTTCTTTTCGGCTTCCCTGTTCACGAAGTGTCAGTTATCATTATTATGGACTTCCCATCACTATACTCTTTCCTTCTGACGGTCATTCACTAGTATAAATATAACTTCCATCTTTGTCTTCTACCATTTAAAGCGTATTGAACACTTTAATTTTTCAAAACTTTTATTCACTTCTTATTCACTTCAATCTTCTTTGTCATGGCTTCTCCGAACCCTAACCCTAGAAGAACTCCTATTTTAGACAGCTTTCCCAATGCTCCCGTTAGGCACATAAGAGTTGGTGGTGGTAGACTCCGTAGTTTAAGATCTGTTCGTGGTGGTAGTTCACTCACACCTTCTTCTAGTTCTGGCCCTTCTTCTAGAACTGGAGGTTCCCATTCTCAAAGGTTTTCTTCCAGAAACAAAGAATCCTCTGAACCCCTACACGAACCTTTAGTGGAAGAAATAGTTCCAACGGACTTATCTTTTTACCATGACAGGGAATCTCTCAAAACTCAAGTCGCCTCTTTAAATCGAGTTGATACTTATCCTTCTCAAATTACTGACCCTTTAATCCCCATAGTTCGTAGAGATTGTCATTGGAGTGATGATTTCCCTATCATCATTCCTAATCCAAATCAGAGAATCACCTCCTACATTACTGGATTTTCTTTTGTTTATACGTATCCCTTTACTTTAGGATTTAAACCAGCCATTGATCCAGTTATTCTGGATTTTTGTCGCTTTTTTAATGTTAGCTTGGGTCAAATTGGCCCAATCGTTTGGAGGGCTGTCGCCTGCTTAAGGCACCTCACTAACTTGGCGGATGCCGAATTTACTTTTCCCCACCTAATTCATCTCTATTCCCCTAGGCTTTTTCGCAACGACGTTTTTACCCTAGCAGCCAGGAGCAAGAGGGTTTTAGTGAGCCCCAAGGACGATAAAGACCGTGGCTGGTATGCCCGGTTTGTTGCTGCCCCACTACTGGTTTAGTGGGTGAAAATAACGTTCCCTTCCCCGATAAGTGGAACTTTGCACGTAAGTGTTAAATCTTCCTCGTGCCTTTCCCTTTCAGGTTTTATCACCTTTTCTAATGTCGCTTCTTTTTCCTTTCTCAGCAACCATGGGCGTTGTGGAAACCGTGCCCAACTTCCGTGGTTGGGTAGGAAAATTGTTGAAGGCCGCTCCAATGGAGGGTAGGTCGTGGAAAAACCTTTCCAGCCGTTATGGTTGGAAAGTAAAAACTCATGGTAAGGGTTTCTATTTTACCTTGTCTGTATCTAAATATCTTCTTTGTTCTAACTTTTATCTTTTTTTTTTATCAGGATTTGCTATTCGTGGGGTCACCGCAGAGTCAATCATAGCTGCTCGTGACTCTTTGAGTACTCGCACCTCTTCAGCCCAAGATGTATTCTTGGGTTCTTCAAAAAGAAAAACTACTGAAACTGAAGAAGAAGATTCAGAGGAGGAAGATGANGTCATCTGCACAATCCAAAGACAATCTTTTATGGTCCAAAGGGAATTTGCATCATGTTTAAATTCTCACAATAATCTCTATATACTTGCATGCATCATATTTTGAGTTTTGCAGGTAATCCATGAGGTAACCATTCTTCAAACAGGAGCAACCTTCGCCCCGGTTTCCACTCATACCATTTTAACTTTGCCGTTATAACCAATTCCCATCAATTACCCACCTTACTCTGTGACCATTTAGATATCTGCTCTATGATACATCCGTCATGATTCGGATGGATCCATCTGAATACCCTCTCTCGAGACCACATGACCCAAGAACACCGCGGAATCCAACCAAAACTCACATTTTAAGAACTTAGCATACAACTTCTTCTCTCAAGGTCTGGAGCACTGTCCTCAAGTGCTGCTCATGCTCTCCCCGACTCCGAGAATACACCAGGATGTCATCAATAAAAACGATCACGAACGAATCAAGATATAACCGAAAAACACTGTGCATCATATGCATGAAGGCTGCTGGGGCATTAGTCAGCCCAAATGACATAACAAGGAACTCGTAATGACCATACCGAGTCCTGAAGGCAGTCTTCGGGATATCTGGCTCCCGAATCTTCAACTGATGGTACCCTGAGCGCAAATCAATCTTAGAAAACACCCGTGCGCCCTGAAGCTGGTCAAATAGATCATCAATACGAGGCAGAGGATAGCGATTCTTCACTGTCACCTTATTCAACTGGCGGTAATCAATACACATACGCATAGAACCATCCTTCTTCTTCACAAATAACACAGGAGCACCACAAGGCGATACACTGGGCCGAATAAAACCCTTATCAAGTAATTCCTGCAATTGCTCCTTCAACTCCTTCAACTCAGGAGGAGCCATACGGTACGGAGGGATAGAGATGGGCTGAGTGCCCGGCAACAGATCAATGCCAAAATCAATGTCCCTATCGGGAGGCATGCCTGGAAGATCAACTGGAAATACATCAGGGAAATCCCGTACTACTGGGACTGAATCAACAGAATGAGTATCCATACTGGCATCTCTCACATAAGCTAAGTACGCATCACAACCCTTCTCAACGATACGCTGAGCCTTAAGGAAAGAAATAACTCTACTGGGAGTGTGACCTAAGGCACCCCTCCACTCAATACGCGGTACACCTGGCATGGCCAGTGTCACAGTTTTGGCATGACAATCAAGAATAGCATGATGGGGCGACAACAGTCCATGCCCAAAATAATATCAAAATCAACCATACAGAGCAATAATAAGTCAGCGCAGGTCTCAAAACCACCAAGAATAACCACACATGACCGGTAAATGAGGTCCACAACAAGAGAATCTCCCACAGGAGTAGAAACATAAACTGGGGAACTCAAAGAATCCCGAGGTACACCCAAATGCGGAGCAAAATAAGAAGACACATAAGAGTAAGTGGAGCCTGAATCGAATAGAACCGATGCATCTCTGTGACAGACCAAGATGGTACCTGTGATGACAGAATCGGGGCGGCGGCCTCAGTGTGGCCTGGAAGAGCATAATATCTGGCCTGGCCTCCCCCTCGAGAGCGACCTCTACCTCCCCGACCTCCACCCCTGGCTGGCTGGGCCGGTGGAGTAGCAACTGGTGCTGGAACCATAGCCTGAGAGCTCTGCGGGGCCTGCTGTGGCTGAGGAGTTTGTGGGGGTGCAACCTTCCCAAGTCTGGGGCAATCCCTAACCACATGGTGTGTGTCACCACACTCAAAACAAGCTCTGGGAGGACGTGGCGGCTGTGACTGGCGCGGGCCAGGTTTGCTGGGCTGACCACTAGAAGCACCCCGTGCAGGAGGCGCACTAGAGACTGGAGGTGCATAATAAGGCTCCTGAGGCCTAGGTGGAGCTGGAATACCACTGGCTGCTGGAAGAGCTGAATGAACGGGGCTACCCATATGACCCCTACCATGACGACCTGCGGCTGGGGCACGGGCACCAGAATAATGGCTCGACTCTCGAGACCTCTTGGCCACTCTCTCCTCTCTGTCCCTAGCATGCATACCCTCAATCCTCCTAGCAATGCTCACCACCTACTGATAAGATATATCCATCTCTAACTCACGAGCCATGCTAGATCTGATGCTAGGAATAAACCCCTCAATGAACCGGCGGACCTTCTCGCGAACTGTAGAAACTAAGGCTGGTGCATGTCTAGCCAAGTCGATGTAACGGACAGCATACTCCGAGACAGTCATAGTGCCCTGGCGCAAATGCTCAAACTCCGCGCGCCAGGCGTCCTTAAGACTCTGGGGGACATACTCCCTCGTGAACATATCTGAAAACTGAGCCCAAGTCAGGGAAGTTGCCTCATCCGGACTGTCTAACTCATAAGCACACCACCACTGATAGGCGGCTCCTCGAAGCTGGAAAGTAGTGAAGGAAACCCCGCTCGATCCTGATATGCCCATAGTGCGGAGAATACGGTAGCACTCCTCCAGAAATCCCAAGGCATCCTCTGATGCTAACCCACTGAATACGGGAGGATCATATTTCTTGAACCTCTCAAGTCTCCGCTGCTCATCCTCTGAAGTCGCTGCCCTATCCTCGGGCTGAACTGGTACTGCAGGCGGCGCAGGTATAACCTCTAGGGCCTGCTCAACATGCACTCGCTGCTCAAGAGTGCGGGCGGCGGGAGTCTGTACTCCTCCCCCGGCCTGGGATGTGGCTGCAGCAAGGGGAAGAACCCCTGCCTAAGCTAGAGTGGTGTACATGCTCATAAACTGTGCCAAAGTCTGCTGGAGTGCTGGAGTAGTAGTGGCAGACGTGTCAGGTGTCTGGACTCCGGCTGGTACTGCCGGTGGTACCTCTGCGGCAGCTCGCGCGGGTGCTCTGGCTGCACCGCGAGCGCGTCCTCGGCCTCTACCCCGGTCCCGGCCTCTGACGGCTCCAGTAGTGGGCACGGGTGCCTGGTCGTCTCGAGTAGCACGTTTCCTCACCATCTGTGAGAGAGTAGAAAGACAGAAGTTTAGTTGTGATATCAAAAATCTCGCACGACAAGGAAATCAAATGAAGTGGAATTTTCCTAGCAGTTACATAGCCCCTCGTAGATAAGTACAGACGTCTCCGTACCGATCAGCGAGACTCTAATAAACCGGCCTGTGTTTAGTGACTCCTATGAACCTAGAGCTCTGATACCAACTTGTCACGACCCCAGTTCGCCCTCCGTGAACTGTCGTGACGGCACCTAGTCACCTCGACTAGGTAAGCCTACCAAGTGCGGAAAAACAATAGAAACCTTGCGGAAATTATAACTTAAACCAAGATTTAACAAAAGGAAACGAAATGAAAAATGCCACTCGGCACATACAGCGCAATATCTCAAACATCTACAAATACTATCCCAAAACCCGGAAACTCACGGGAACACAAGCTAGAAGGAATATAGTAAAGTGCTCTAATCTCCAAAAATGTCTACATCAATAGTACGATAGAAGGGCTAACACTACAGATAGAGTAAGGAAGGAGACTCTTCGGTCTGCGGACGTGGCAGATGTACCTCAAAGTCTCTGCCTCAAGGACGATACGCCTGGGTAGAGGTACCTGGATCTGCACATGAAAAACATGTGCAGAAAGGGCATGAGTACACCACAGCGGTACTCATTAAGTGCCAAGCCTAACCTCGGTTGGGTAGTGACGAGGAAGGTCAGGGCCCTACTGAGATAAATATATATATAATGAAATGACAGGACAATAAGCAGTAAAACTGAGAGTCGATAATAAAGATCTACACAGTATAAAAATGGTGCAATAACGGAAACATAGATAAAGGCAAACTACAAGGAAATACCCCTCACAGCAGGATAAATAATCGAGATCTCTTGGTATCCTCAATATACACTCTAAGGATCTCTTGGTATCCCGAGGATCTCTTGGTATCCTCAATACATATGCCAGGGATCTCTTGGTATCCCGAGGATCTCTTGGTACCCTCATTACACGTGCCAGGGATCTCTTGGTATCCCGCACCTCAATCCAGACCAAAATTTACGCACAGGGGATCTCCCGGGATGCCGTCCCGTAGTCCCAATTTAAAACACACAACAGCAGCTCAAGGACATCGAAATAAATACTAAGTCCGTAATAAGTAAACAGTAAATCCTAGCCTAATATGCTTCACGTAATGCAATTAAGGCAGTGTGAGCAAAATGGGCAATTAATTCAACTAAGCATACTCTTCTAAACTAACACAGGCTATATTTGCAAGTAGAGTATGTCAAGTAAGAAAAGAACTCAGTTTAAGTACTTAAAGTAAAACCGGATTTCCAACAATTAGCTCAAGTAGGCGATCGTCACCTCACGTACAAGGCATTCAATTACCAAATATCATATCCTAAGGGGAAAGGGTCCCCCACACAAGGTTAGACAAGCCACTTACCTCGAACCGGCTCAAAGTCAACTAGAAACAACGCCTTTGCCACGAGTATCCGACTCCAAATGGCCCGAATCTATTCAATTCAATTACATAATGTAAATAATATCTCAAGCAACTGATTCTACGATTTAATTCAAAGCTAAGACGCGAAATTAGGTGAAATAACCAAAATGCCCCTCAGGCCAACGTCTCGGAATCGGGTGAAATTAACATCTTCAGAATCCTCACACTCACACGAGTCTAACCATATAAAAATCTCTCAAATCGGATGTCAAAATTCCCATCAAAACTCAATAATTCGGTCTATGAAGTTTTATCAATTTTTCATTCAAAATCCGAAATTAAAGGAGGAATTCACGCTTAGATTAGTGGGTTACAAGCAAAAAGGAGTTTAGAATCGTTACCCAATCGATACCCCTGAAAATCCCTCAAAATCAAATCCAAGCTCCCAAGCTTGAGTTTTGGTAAAAATGGCTAAACCCTCGATTTTGAAATTTTTATAATTGCCCAGATATTTAATGCATCGCGAACGCGGAGGAAGCCTCGCGTTCGTGAAGAAGAAAAATGAAGGGCTGCTCAAATGTGCTTCGCGAACGCGGAAGAGGAAAATATTGTGGCTCAGAAATTGCTCTTCGCGAACGCGAGGGCTTGGATGCGAACGCGGAGAAAGAAAAAAAAAAGCTTCGCAAACGCGGGGGCATTAACGCGAACGCGAAGAAGGATAGGTCTGCAACAGACCTGAAGCAAAAATCTACAATTTTTAACAACTTAAAATGCTCCGTTGAGCATCCGAAACACACCCGAGGCCCCCGGGACCTCAATCAAACCTACGAACATATCCCATAACATCATTCAAACTTGTACCAATCCTTAAACCACCTAAAACAACGTCGAAAACTCGAATTAATCAAGGATTTAAGCCTAAGGACTTCAAATTCTCTCAAAATACGCTTTCGATCAAAAACCTAACCAAAACACGTCCGAATGACCTGAAATTTTGCACACACATCCTAAATGACATGACTGAGCTACTGCAACTTCCGGAATTCCATTCCGACCGTCGGATCAAAATCTCACTATCGGACCGGAAACTTCAAAAATTCAAACTTCGGCATTTCAAGCCTAAATTAGCTACGGACCTCCAAAACGCAATCCGACCACGCCCCTAAACCCGAAATCACCTAACGCAGCTAACGGAACCATCGGATTTCCATTCCGATGCCGTCTTTACACTGTTCCGACTACGGTCAATCTTCCAATACTTATGCTCTCATTTAGGGACTAAGTGTCCCAAAACTCTCCGAAACTCAAAACCGAACATCCCGGCAAATCAAAATAGCTTAAATAAACTTGGGGAAAGCAGTTAATAGGAGATCGGGGCGTAAGTTCCAAAAACGACCGGCCAGGTCGTTACATCCTCCCACACTTAAACATTCGTTCGTCCTCGAACGAGCACAAAGGCATACCTGAAGTAGTGAAAAGATGAGGGTACTGGCTGCGCATATCCTGCTCGGTCTCCCCGGTCGCCTCCTCGACCGGCTGACCCCGCCACTGAACCTTCACGGATGCAATTTTCTTTGACCTCAGCTTCTTGACCTGCCTGTCCAATATTGCCACTGGCTCCTCAACATAAGATAGATCCTTCTCCAACTGACTGAGCTGAAATCCAACACGTGCGACGGATCACCGTGATACCTCCGGAGCATAGAAACATGAAACACCGGGTGAACTCCTGCCAAGCTGGGAGGTAAGGCAAGCTCGTAAGTAACCTCCCAACACGCCTCAATATCTCAAAAGGCCAATAAACCTCGGACTCAACTTCCCCTTCTTCCAAAATCTCATAACGCCCTTCATAGGCGAAACCCAAAGCAGAACTCGCTCTCCAACCATATAGGAAACATCACGAACCTTCCGGTCCCCGTAACTCTTCTGTCTGGACTGGGTTGTACGGAGTCTATCCTGAATCACCTTGACTCTCTCCAAAGCATCCTGAACCAAATCTGTGCCCAATAATCTAGCCTCGCCCGGCTCGAACCAACCCACCGGAGATCTACATCGCCTACCATATAAGGCCTCGTACGGTGCCATCTGAATGCTGGACTCATAGCTGTTGTTGTAGGCAAACTCCGCCAATGGCAAGAACTGATCCCAAGAACCTCCAAACTCAATCACGCACGCACAGAGCATATCCTCAAGAATCTGAATAGTGCGCTCGGACTACCCGTCCGTCTGAAGGTGAAATGCTGTGCTCAACTCCACCCGGGTACCCAACTCCTGTTGTACGGCTCTCCAGAACCGCGATGTGAACTGAGTATCTCTGTCTGAAATAATGGAAACTGGAATACCATGCAGACGGATAATCTCCCGGATATAAATCTCCGCCAACCGCTCTGAGGAATAGGTAGTACACACAGGGATAAAATGCGTGGACTTGGTCAGCCGATCCACAATAACCCAAATGGCATCGAACTTCCTCAAAGTCCGTGGGAGTCCAGATACGAAGTCCATGGTGATCCGCTCCCACTTCCACTCCGGAATCTCTATCTGCTGAAGCAATCCACCCGGTCTCTGGTGCTCGTACTTCACCCGCTGACAATTAAGGCACCGAGCTACAAACCCAACTATATCCTTCTTCATCTGCCTCCACCAGTAGTGCTACCTCAAATCCTGATACATCTTCGTGACACCCGGATGAATGGAATACCGCGAACTATGGGCCTCCTCTAGAATCAACTCCCGAAGCCCATCAACATTGGGTACACAGACCCGACCCTGCATCCTCAATACTCCATCCTCGCTAATGGTCACATCTCTGGCATCACCATGCTGAACCTTGTCCTTGAGGACAAGCAAATGAGGGTCATCATACTGTCGCTCTCTGATACGATCAAACAAGGAAGACCGAGAGACCACACAAGCTAGAACCCGGCTGGGCTCCGAAAGATCCAATCTCACAAACTGGCTGGCTAGGGCCTGAACATCCATCGCCATAGGCCTCTCTACTGCTGGTAGATAAGCCAAACTCTCCAAACTCTCTGCCCGGCGGCTCAAACCATCGGCCACCATATTGGCCTTGCCCGGGTGATACAAGATAGTGATGTCATAATCCTTCAGCAACTCTAGCCATCTCCTCTGACGCAAATTAAGGTCCTTCTGCTTGAACAGATGCTGCAAACTCCGGTGATCAGTATATATCTCACAAGGCACACCGTACAAGTAATGACGCCAAATCTTCAAGGCATGAACAATGG
>NW_017671294.1:6988-8784 GCF_001879085.1 Nicotiana attenuata | reverse complement strand
AGGGTAAGGATGAGTCTACCAAACGTATCGGAAGGTATGGCAGTCGCCGCTTTCCAGAACGGGCTAAGCAGAGATGGTTCGAGGGCAACCAAGAAGCTGCTGAGCCGCCTCATGAAATATCCCCCTACCACATGGGAGGAAATCCACAACGCATATTGCGCCGAGGTACGAGCGGACGAGGATGATCTTAATGGGCCGACCCAACGGCTAACAACGATACACTCAGAAACAAGGAGAGATTGACGGAACGAAGGTCGACGGGAACAACTCCCCCGCTCCAACAGAGATCGACACCAGCCATACACCAGATCCTCCCATCCGCCACCAAGGCATACAGACGCACTACAGCGACACGTCCGCCCCACTGCTAAAACGAAAGAGGTACGCCCCCTTTATTAACTGCCCATAACTTTTTGTGTATCTCCTTCAGAGATAGTGTACGCACTGGAGAAGCTAGGCACCAAGGTGCATTGGCCGCAGAAGATGAAATCAGACCCTGCCACAAGGAAATCAAAGCCCCTATGTGAGTTCCATCAGGAACGAGGACACAAAACCGAAGACTGCATAGGCCTGCGGCAGGAGGTGGTCAGATAAATCCTAGCCTAATATGCTTCACGTAATGCAATTAGGCAGTTGACAAATGGGCAATTAATTCAACTAAGCATACTCTAAACTAACACAGGCTATATTTGCAAGTAGAGTAAGTCAAGTAAGAAAAGAACTCAGTTTAAGATTTAAAGTAAAACCGAATTTCCAACAATTAGCTCAAGTACGCGCTCGTCACCTCACGTACAAGGCATTCAATTACCAAATATCATATCCTAAGGGGAAAGGGTCCCCCACACAAGGTTAGACAAGCCACTTACCTCGAACCGGCTCAAAGTCAACTCGAAACCACGCCTTTGCCACGAGTATCCGACTCCAAATGGCCCGAATCTATTCAATTCAATTACATAATGTAAATAACATCTCAAGCAAGTGATTCTTCAATTTAATTCAAAGCTAAGACGCGAAATTAGGTGAAATGACCAAAATGCCCCTCAGGACAATGTCTCGGAATCGGGTGAAATTAACATTTTCAGAATCCTCACACTCACACGAGTCTAACCATATAAAAATCTCTCAAATCGGATGTCAAAATTCCCATCAAAACTCAATAATTCGGTCTATGAAGTTTTATCAATTTTTCGTTCAAAATCCGAAATTAAAGGAGGAATTCACGCTTAGATTAGTGGGCTACAAGCAAAAAGGAGTTTCGAATCATTACTCAATCGATGCCCCTGAAAATCTCTCAAAATCTCGCTCAAATCCGAGCTCCCAAGCTTGAGTTTTGGTAAAAATGGCTAAACCCTCGGTTTTGAAATTTTTATAACTGCCCAGATATTTAATGCATCGCGAACGCGGAGGAAGCCTCGCGTTCGCGAAGAAGAAAAATGAAGGGCTGCTCAAATGTGCTTCGCGAACGCGGAATCAAGCTCGCGAACGCGGAAGAGGAAAATGTTGTGGCTCAGAAATTGCTCTTCGCGAACGCGAGGCTTGGATGCGAACGCGGAGAAAGAAAAGGAAAAGCTTCGAAAACGCGGGGGCATTAACACGAACGCGAAGAAGGATAGGTCTGCAACAGACCTGAAGCAAAAATCTGCAAAATTTTTAACAACTTAAAATGCTCCGCTGAGCATCCGAAACAAACCCGAGGCCCCTGGGACCTCAACCAAACCTACGGACATATCCCATAACATCATTCAAACTTGTACCAATCCTTAAACCACCTGAAACAACGTCGGAAACTCGAATTA